>NC_054058.1:40663814-40966844 GCF_017639655.2 Falco naumanni
GCACCATTGTACTTGGCACTAGTGAGGCCACATCTTCAATAGTGTGTTCAGTTTTGGGCCCCTCACTTCAGTAGGGATGCAGAGGTGCTGGAGTGTGTCCAGAGAAGGACAATGAGGCTGGTCTGAAGAACAAGTCATATGAGGAGTGGCTGAAGAAACTGGGGTGGTTTAGCCTGGAGAGGAGGCGGCTCAGGGGGGACCTTACAGCTGCCTGAAAGGAGGTTGTAGCCAGGTGGGGTCTGCCTCCCAGATAAGAAGTGATAGGCCAAGAGGAAATGGCCTCCAGTTGCACCAAGGGAAGTTTAGATTTGATAATGGGAAAAATTTCTTCACTGAAGGGGTGGTCAAGCATTGGAACAGACAGCCCAGGGAGGTGGTGGAATCACCATCCCTGGAGGTGTTTAAAAACCACATAGATGCAGTGTTTAGTGACATTGTTTAGTGATGCCCTGGTGAAGCTGGCAGGGCTTCAATGCCTGCTCAGCCAGGCAAACTGCCATGCCACACCAAGCCTTGTTTGCCTGCCCTCTTGGCACTTCTGGTTGCTAGCTCCCCATAAAGGCTTCTTTGATGGGGGTGTGGGGGGTGTGTGGGTTGGCTGCCATTGCTCCTGGCCCATCTTGTGGTAGCTGGTGGCTCGTGGCAGCTCTCTCAGCTCCCCCTGAGGTTCCCCCAGTTTAGGAAACCGGCCCATGCACCGCAGCTCTCTGCTGCTGATAGTGCTGGCACCAGAGCCACACACTCTGTTGACTGAGTTCTGAATTTCTTCAGAATTTTCAGTTTCAGACCACTGCTAGATTTAGTATTTATTCATACTTCATACATCTTATCTTAATACCAAGATATTTCATGGAAATTAAACCAACAATTTGTGATATAACAGGTAAAATGAGCAACATGCTTATGGTTTTGTTAATTCCACAATAAAGCTCAGTGACCACTGAACAGGGTTAATAATTAAACTTCAACTATTGCTATTTACTTATACATAAACTTGGATTTTTCTGTGTCAGTGGAATAAAGATTACTGCATCCATTTAAAGTAGATGCAGGCTGGTATTAAGTTGGAAAATAATCCGGGCAAAATGTATTTATGGCAAAATAAAGTGATATAATTACGATTTACTGTGAACTAATCTAACACCTGTTAAAGCTTTGAAATTTTGATTTTTATTTATTATTAGGATTTACACCTTGTTTTTAAGGGAGTTTACCATCCTGGCAGACTTGAAGACTGATACACCTGCTCTGCAGGAATAGTAAATTCTTCATTCAACTTTAGGGCCATTTTGAGAAGCAATTTTTCTTCTTTTAACATTTCAAGTCCCAGTTGTATCAGGTCATAATAGAATTTAGTGACATGTTAACAACTGTGAGATAACTAGTTTCAGAAATCTGAATTGATGCTTTGATATATTTTTGTGTTCATTTTTGCTCTATAATATGCACTTATTACATGAAAAAGGTACTTTTGTTGGAATATGTTTTAAAACTGTCTTCAGGTTTGTCCCCTTTCAGTTTGAAAATTGTCAACCAGATCATAGAGTATTGTCATGCAGTGATTCCACCTTATTTCTTGTTACAGCTGCCATAATTCTTCTAGATTAGAAGCTTGCGTTCTAAAGAGGAAAAAGTAGTCAAACCTTCCTCTTTGTCAATATTTCCCAGGAGTACTAATGTGACATAGTGCTGCACATTATGCAAATATTCCCGTTTGTTTTCTTAGTCTCACTGTACTTCAAAAACTCTTACTTATTATCTATTGACTTATCAGTGAATAAATGATTCAAATAATATCTCATTAGTAAAATAAAAAAATCTAGTCTCATTTAGAACAATATGTACATTTAAACTCACAAAAAAAAATATAAAAATAACATCTTTGCATATGCATGTATAGCCTAACCACTGGATATAGCCAAGATATTATGTACAAACTGATTTATTCTCTAAACAGTTCTAGTAGTCAAATTTTAAAATTAAATCATACCTCTTACTTGTATATCCAGATTGGTAACACTTATAAATCTTATTTGTATCTATTTACATTTTTATTATAATTTTAATGATCTTTAGGACAGTTCTATATTGTTTCTTTAACTGTGGAACAAAGTGTGTATTTAATTTTATTGATATTAATCCTCTATTTCTGCTGATATCTACTGGAAATTCAGCATTCGAGCCTCCTTTTTTTTTTTTTTATTTCATCTGGGAAATTCAAATCGTGCTTGAGATGTTAATATTTATTCAAGTATTCACAAGCTCACCCAAAAAATGCATTTGATTGAATATAACTATCAAAGTGGAACTTAACATGACACAAGCTTCCATTAGCATGCCAAACCTCAAGAGCAGTGAAGTTAAAGCATTCTGTTCATATATCATGCAAGAAAAATACCACTTATCATCATTTTTTCAGATTCCTTGTAAAAAAACTCTCCTCTTTTTGACTTCTTTTTCTATAGTGAAACTTAAGTGGTGATCAGGTTTACCAGGGTGGGGATTTGTTTTGCTAACTGCTGAAAAACTCATGAACTAGAGGAGATATTTAATTCATTACTCTTGCAGTCTGCCTGCCAGCTGATTGCAGCCAGACATAGCTTAAAGCAGTTCCGAGTCTGCTCTATTGTTTAAGACAAAAGCTCCAGGCTGACCCAAGAAGCAGAGGACAGAAAATCAGATTGCTGCACACAGATGCTCTAAGGTATCCTCCACACAGCTGAGAAGTTCTCTTATACCTTAAACATATGGGTCATGTCAGTGATGTAGCAACAGATAAGCATTTAACCACTCTGCGTACCAAAAGACAGTTGTAGAATATTTCAAGTTCCTTCAGGCCACTGAACTCAGATTTCAGTAATGGCTGAAGATTCAAAAGACCTGTGCTGCAGCCATTGGGGACACAGTGAAACTTTAACTCACGTGCCTAAGGATTGAGTCCTACTGAAAAATATATGTACTTCTGTTATGTACATGAATTTGTCTCCTTTTTATATAAATATATGAAAAAGTTCAAAACACATGACTTCTTACAATCTTACAATGGTGATCTACCTTTTGGGGATGATAACTGATCTTCAGCTACTGTGCTGGGATTCCAGGTACTGAAGGATACAGAAGCGTAAGTGAAAAAGACCTACCTCTGTTAGAATCCAACTGCTAATGATTGGATCCAATTCCTCTTTAAACAATTTCCTTTATGGACATATAAGAAAGAAAAAAGAACTAAAACAAAATTTAAAAACAGAGTCAGCTACAAAACCGGGGAGTCCAGTGCTAAGACATGTTCATCCATCTTCAGGAAACCAGGGTACTATCACATGTAACATGCTGGAAAGTAGAAATAAAAATACAACAATATTTATCAGCAGGATTAGAAGACAGTTTTCCTTGTTTGTTTCTTATTGTGACACTGGAGTGAATGGTGACCTTACAAGAACACATACCGATATATATGAATTCCTTACCTTGGCTGCCAGTGAATAATGGCAGGGAACAGCAATCTAAAACTTCATCCACAAAAAATGAAATACTGAACACTGTTTATATGAGTGAAAAAATAAATCAGTATGAAATTTCAAATCTTTCCTGCCATATTTCTAAATGGAATATATCCTACTTACAGAAGGTCATAGAGGAAAATTAGATTGCAATAATTTATTTTTTTAATAGCTTTTTAATCCCAGAGGGAATTGTAGCAGTGAAATGGATATTTAATCAACAACAGTGTGGTGCATTTCAAAAATGTACTTTAATTTTCCACAGACAGGGAAGGGTTGGAAGGGATTTTAGGCAGCATGAATAATTTTGTCCATGCTTTCACTCAGCTTCTTTCAGACTTACACTCTAAGACAAAAAAATAGCAAGAAAAAATATGCTACATAGGCACTATCCATCCAAAAAATCATTTCACTGTAATGTGTATCAATTTTCTCAGCAGAGCTCTAACAGAAAATTTGGCTGAACAACAGTTTTAAGAAGCAGTTTTTAAAACAGTACTTCTGACAAATGATGTGATTCCGGTGGAAGAAAAAAGGTGTAATGTATAACTCTTAATAAGCATTTAATGAAGTGCTTTTTCTTCCCCCCCAACACCCACCCCCCAAATTTTTCATTTGCATCATGCTTAACCAAATTACAGAATGGATAAAGATTGAAGACTGTACTCAGACAACTCGTATACAGTGAACCCAGGCACTGCAACAGCTTCTCTCCATTAACTGTACAGAAGGCATCGCTGAGCTGACAGAAAACCAGACAAATTAGTCATCAGTGTCTTAAGCTTAGAAAGGGCAGTAGGTGCTTAGGCCTGCTTTACAATCCCTAGCAGGTAGTTTGAATACAATCTTAAATTACTACAGTCATTTTATGTTACAAGTATAGTTCATGTTAAATATACTTCATGGTTCAAGGTTAATTTTTCATGTTACTACTTGGAGAGCTCTGGCATGAAATTCTATTCCCCCTCATGTAAATGAGTTTTGCCATTAAATTAAACAGAGCTAGGAGGTCACCCCAGGGAGAGAGATCCATCACAAACTGATATTAAAACTGTTTAGCTAAACATTTTGAAGGATTTGTTTGTTCAAACGTTGTTCTGATGCAGTGTTTGTTTTGACCACCAGAAAAGATGTTTAAGTATTTTCCTCCTTTTATTTCTGAAAATCTATAGTTCTTTAAAAATTGATCTGTTACAAAATGAGACATATGACATGCTTTTGAAACATGTCTTAGAATTCCTCACTCCTCAAACTTTATAAGTCACTTCAGTGTAATCCTGTATTTAGCATTGGAATAATTTAAAATAGACTGTAAAGTAACGAAGGACCATACAGGTCAAATGTAATCAACTCTGAATCTTTTTCCCAGTTAGCATTGTCTTGATGCTCCTTTCCTTTTGCAAGGTTGTAGGAGATCAAAGAGGAAGGATGAAGGGCCAAAGGTAAAAACCAGTAACTTTCCTGTCATGATCCCTTTTCCTTTTACCTGGAAAGACTTCCTCCTTGTTGGCTGGTATCACTCCAGACAAGAGGATTCTCATATCTGGAGTAAGAGCCTCAGTGAGAACAGATTAATTTCCTCTATTTTCTTATTGACAACATGTACGTGACTTCCATCTGCAGTTCTGCCTGTTCAGCACTTCAGCTTTTTCATTTCAAGCAGCTGATTGGAAAGCATACAAACAAACAAACAAACAAACAAACAAACAAACAAACAAACAAACAAACAAACAAACAAAACCTAGAACCTGATGGTAATTATACTTGCTTCTCCAGAGAAATACAACTCAATAACAGAGACAAGGAATATTTCCTTCCTTCATTCTTACCTGGATATTGTACAGATTTTTATATTAGCTATGCCATGTATATTGCAAACTTTTGAAACTTTTGTCCTAGATGACACACTGGCTTTTGTTTCTAGTTAATGGCTGAAATTTTTAAGCTAGTCTTGTGCTGGTCTTTTTGCTTTAATATTGTTTGTTGTAAGTCTTGGAATTCAAAGTATATATTCCATTATAGCTATCACTGAACTTTGAGCTTTGATAATTTTTTTTATTCTATTTTAATTTTCAAAGAACCAAGATGTAATAGCCAAATTTTGTATGGAAACAATCTGGCACGCTGATATTAATTAATGGAATTTCCTTCCTTAGTTACAAGGGGGGTTTGGTACTAGGTCTTCATCAGGCTTTTATTAAAGGAAATATTTCTAAAAACTAAAGATTTGACACTCTCCTCCCAACCTATAGTATTAATTGCCAGTCAGGTAATTTATTTATTTATTTTATTCTTTTTGCAGGAAGGCTTTCTCCTGCTGTATTGAACAACCCTGGACATACGGAATAAAAGTACTTTCTTTCATGGCACCATTCAAATAGTAAAAGGAACAGATTTTTTATTCTGATCGACTTCACAAAAAATGTTATCCTATGCTTTGTCCTATTTGCACTCCAGTATTTCCAAAAGAAAAATTTCAAGTGCTTTGATCTGTGATATGTGTTAAGCTTAGGGAAAATATCCATTGAGAACCATGCACACAGCTGGAATGGTTTCTGATGACCGTGGGACTGGAGACTAAAAAATTTCTTGTTTAGTATGTGTTTATTTTAAGTTGCAGTGAATGTACTAATAACTCCTTTGATGACCATGTTTACAAATGTTCAAAAGAATATTCCAAAACTGCCTTTCAAGAGAAGACAGTAGTCAATTTTGGGGAGCCAAGCCTTATTTTAATATATTTAGTGGCTGACAGCTGAAACATTCCCCCTTCTGAAGGGAAAAAAAAATATCTTGATAGTATATGTAAAATGAAATAAGATGGCCATAAATTGTTGGTGTTACTCTGTTTAACATTTTTTTAAGATGCATTTTATAAGTAAAACTACACTTTTAATGTTCAATATTTGATCCTCAGTAGCTCTTTTTCAATCATGGGAGTAGGTAAGACCATACATGTCTATGATATGCTGAAATCCATTGAAAAAATTGTATTATCTATTAAAAATTATTTGAAAGCCTGAAAGTCTGATAGTAATTTATAATATCATGTAATGACTTAATATGCAGTTGTTCATGAAATCTCAAAATTGTTGTAATTGTTTCAAAAACATATTTCAAATATAAAACCGGGCATCCATTCTTAGTAAAACGAGGTCATTAGATGTTCCTGTTAAAGCACAAGGGGCACACAGATTCCAGATCTCTTATCCTGGCTTTTCCTATAGTATAATTGAAGGATCTCAGGCTGCCTAATATGGGCAATAATGAACCTTGGTGGGTAAGACTGATCTTTAGGCCCATGCACAATAAAATGATCTTCAGAGAGTTTTGGAAGAATGGGTTGTGTATCTTTAAGCAAAGCCAATCTGTGTGCTGAAAACCACAAATTTCATTTAAATGGCCTAAACCAAGAGTGCTTTTTTTCTTCCAGCCTGAGTAGAACACTTAACCACACTGTTTATTTTGGATGACTGACACATGCACTCTGGTGAATGTTGCAGTAATGGTTTAAAACATATCCCCAATATTTTTCCCTCTGATTTTCAACTGATCACCTCAACAGCTGACTTGACAGAAGTACTACATACCATTTTCTATGCATACAGTATAAAAAAAGTGCATTGTTTTAGCATAAACTCAGCTTTACACAGACAAAATACTACATTGCACCTCTCCCTCCTAGTAAACACACCTGAGGGTAGACTCTGCAACTCACAGGTGGTTTTTTTTCTTGTTACTGTTTGACCAAGTTTTGCAGTTCTGTCATTTGAACTCTTCAGTGTTTGAGCAGAAATTCAACTTCTCAAACTTCCAAACATTTCATGATCACATCAGGTCATTACCAAGAATTTAGCATAATAGAAAATTGGCTAAAAACATAAATCTGTGTATTAAATCCCAAATGGCCCATACAAATTTAACTACATTAATTGACCACTAAGCACACAATCACATTTAAATTAAATATATGCAATATATGTATATATATTATGTATATATAAATATATATTATATATGCATATATATAAATAAACATATAATATAAATATATGTAACTCTCCATACTTTTAAAAGTTAAGGTACTGAGACAACTGGTTATGATTAGTCAAGTGAATTTACAATCATAAAAGCACTATTTGACATGGAAGTAAAAGCCGCTGAACCTTCCCAGGGACTGCCATCTCCTATTTTAAGTCTTTCTCAAAATTATAACTAACTGTCCTCTGTTACTCTGATGATAAATACAACTAAAATTCGCATTTCTTCCCTACTGATTTTATTCTTTCATTTCAGCTAAAGAAGTAGATTGTATCGGTTCAAGATAATCTATGGCTCATTAATAGTTTGTTTATTTGGTTTAATGACGAGTAATTTTTAAATTGTTTTTAGTATTAAGGACAGATTTCTCTTCTAGTGACACCAAAGCCTCGCTGTACAGTGTGAATCCAAGAACAGCCCATGGCTCACTGTCACCACAGCTCAGGAATTGTGACCCTAGAGAAACCTGTGAGAGGTTTTTGTCTGGGTACTGAAATGACTATAGTTCTGTTTGTGTGGTACCCAAGAAGGAAACAAAACCTTTAAGTTCCTTGGCCTAGCAGCCTCTGAAGTAGATCTGTCTTAGCTTGCACACAATGCCACACTCAACTGCATAGACACAATTTATGAGAGATGGTTTTCATGTTACTGACTGCAGTAACATCCCAGACAACATACCTGCATTAAAAGAGACGTTTCCATGCAGATTAAACCCTGAAACTCGAGAGCAAGGTTCTTATCAAGAAATGCCTTATCGTAAAAAAATTCTTCCTTATGTCCAATTTAAATGTACCCTCTTTCAGTTTAAAATCATTGTGCCTTGTCCTGTCACTACAGGTCTTGGTTAAAAGTCTGTCTCCTTTCTTACAACCCCCCTTTATCTATTGAAAGACCACAACAAGGTCTCCTCAGAACTTTCTGTTCCCTAGGCTGAACAACCTCAATTGTCCCAACATTTCTTCATAGGACATTGTGGCACCATGAAATTCCTGCAGATAAAATACTGAGGGAGTTGAACAGAGTAAAAACTACCATTACAGTACTGAAACACTTCTTCTGATAGACAAAGAAAATGTAATTTTGAGTCTCAGCGTTTCTAGCCTCTGCAATAGAAATGAAACAGCCACTGTTTCATTCTATGCCTTTTATTCACAGCTAATGGGAAATAATGAAAAGAATGCTTACAGAACAATGTAAGCTGTTGCTTGGACTTAATGCAGGTCCTCTATACATGGCAGAATTTTTCCTCTAATTAATGCTTCAGTAGCAAAGGAAAATCTGTTATTTGAGCTTTTCATGTTATTTGACATGTACACAGCAAGATATATTTCTCTACATTACTTCTGAGTTAAAAAATCTGAACTGCATGGCCCAGAGTGCTGTACAGATCTTTCCAAGCACCTATATGCTCATTGCACGACATGGGTAGTTTCTGCTGGGGAAAAAAGAAAACTAAAAAAAAAAAAACACCAAAAAAAAAAAACAAAAACAAAAAAAAAAAACACAAACAAAAAAAAAAAAAACCCACACCGAAGAAAAAAAGAAAACATATTGTGTGTATATGAACTACTAAGACTCCTGGAAGATAATGGACCTAAAAAGACTAAGCTGTGTATTTTGCTTGATAATAGTTGAACATGCAGATAAAATAGAAGCTATAATATGTGTCTGTACTATCCCCATACTGTGTCTTGTAAGATTCTGTCATGCCTTCTGTGTGTATGTGTTAAACATTGCACTTGCTTTCTTTACCCACTCAGTTAGCAAAAATAAATAACATTTGTCTAGAAACTAAATCTGTTATCTCAATATAGTCTATGTCTATTTTGTTTTAAATCATACTAAAATTCTTGTAAAAGTGACCCCGATTCTATTTAATATCTGGAAAATTGACCAAAAAAATTTAAAAAATAATAATCCAGGTCCACTCAGCATATTCTCTTGACACTTGCTCTTATTCTAAATATCTTAATGTGGCAGTCTCACTGATAAGAAACAACCTGTTTTACAAGTATCTTGAGGGAAGCATCTCTGGTAGTGTACTGAATTTCACAGCTGTTTATAATGAAGCAGTGAGCATCATCGCAGTCTATGCCAGGGGTCCCCAAACTACGGCCCACAGGCTGGATACGGCCCCCCAGGGTCCTCAATCTGGTCCCCGGTATTTACAGAACACACCACCCTCCCCCCCCGGGGGTTGAGGGGGAAACCAAGCAGTTGCACATGACTGCCTGCCACTTCATCCACGTGCCAGCCCCCTGTTTAAGAAGTTTGAGGACCCCTGGACTCTATGCTGTCCTTGTATTTTAATTGAAAAATGTTACAGTCACCTGTTCTCCTGGAAATCAAATTACAACCATGACATTTAATGAAATGCTCAGAAAACACAGGGGTAAATACACAGCTTGTGTTTCAGGAGATCACAACTGGTAACCAGTTGGATGTTGATCCAGGCTGGCAATCATTGCAAGTCATTCTTTGTGATGCAAATGGATGATTTCAGCTCTTCTGGACACGTCTTTTGACCGGAAAACTGATACTAAGGTTATAATGAACAGATAATTTCAGATGAGACAAATCAAAACATACTAAATTCTCTTCGTCACTTTAAGTGCTTTTGGAGTAGGATGTGGACATAATTGTAGGTGAATATGATCCAAATCAGGAATTTGTCCCTTATCTATGTCCCTTTTTGCTCAGTATTCCAACATATTTTTATTGGTTTTGTACTCTGTTAAGAGTAAAAGGGGGAAAAAATCTAACTAAATCTGAGGAAATGAAAGAATTCAGTCCAAAAGGAAGCGGCAGAGAAAAAGAAGATGGAGGGAAATGAGAGGTAAAACTCTGAGTTTACAGAAAGCTTTCAATACCTTCCATCCTCACTTACATCATTCATTTTATATAAACTTTTCTTATAAACCCAAGAAATCGGTGACCTTACTTTCAATAAAATCTTTGTTTACTAGGTCTCATAAGCCAGGATCATCTTGTGATCCCCCAAGCACATTTGCAATGACTATCAGTCCGCAGTACAACATATCATTTATTAGATTTTAAATAATAATATACAATTGCCAAGTACAAAATACTCTGCTGTTTGTTTTTTGGTTTTGTTTTTTTTTTTTTTTTACTCTTTAGGAAGAATAGACATGATACTGACATTAGAGCTTTGAAAATATTGAATTCTATGCCTCTATGCAATTTTTATAAAATTATGAATAAATCAGTTTTGATTTCCTGTGTTAGCTGCAGTGTGGGACGCCAGTTCAAGAACATCTCACTTCCTTTCCACGGAAGATTGCTACATGATAACAAAAGTATTTTATATGCATAAATAAAATTGAAGGGGGTTTTTTGCAATAAAAAACTTTTTGTTTTATAGGATAATGTCTCCAAATAATGTATTTGCATAAAAATTGCCTGTGTATGCATCTTGGTCATGGGTAATTTGCTGCTGACTGCAGAAGGAGCCAGCCTGATAACACTGGATCAAATTCTGATTCTATCGCTCCATCCCATCTCTGTCTGGTCCTGCTTTATCTGTGAAGGTCAGGGACAACTTAATACAAAACTGCTCCCTCCACTGACACCTGCTAGTATGTCTGCAGTAGAAGTAATCCCCTCTCTAGAATGCGTAGAAGAATATAGAAGTCACAGTGACCTCCTCCCCAACCATATTTGCAAAAGTATTTAAATAGAATGTCTTATTTAATTTTTCCTAAATCAAATACTGTACATTACAGACAATAATTAAATCAAAAGAGAAGTTTCAGTTTCTTTTTAATACCCTGAAGAATAATGCAGGTAGGAAAAGAAGTCCCTGGGAACTCCATGAAGAAAGCCTAGTCTTATCACCTGTTCCATCAGCACTGCTATGGCAGGTGAAAAGGTATGATCAAGGGTTGTTAATTGTTGCAGAATGGCTGTGTGATCACGGCCATGACTCCCTTAAAGATCTTTGTGAAACAAAGTTAGCTTAAGTTAGCTGAAGCAGGCCTTGCAGCTATGCTGAGGCATGCTGATAAGGAAGCTGAGAAAACACACTGACCTTGTGCCTAATGTTGTAAATAACTTTGAGGAATTCGCATAGACAAGAGAGAAAAAAAAATATGTAGCTAGCTATCCGCGGAAACCGCAAGTAGGAGGACGTATGAAAATGTAACCCTTTAGAGCTTAGCCAATCAGCAGATGACTAGTAGGCATAATTAACTGGAACTGTATATAAGACATAATCGCGCCGTAATAAATCGAAGCTTGCTTTATCACTCATATTGAGTTTGCCCGCTTGACTTCCCTCACCGTCGACAGTTAATCATTTGCAATTATCAGCCCAAAGAGATATCTCCAAGGGATGGTACAACTCCAAGACAGTTATGGCTGCTGTATTTTTCCCAGAATGAAGGGAAAAGAATAATGCTTTCCAGCTACGCTGCAACTGGGAATCTGTTCAACAAAACAGGATTTAACTTATTTTTTTCTTTTTCTTTAATGCAATACTTTCTTTTTTTTTTTCTTACTGCAAGGGAATTTAATTTGGCTATTTTTTTGGTTTTCTACTCATTGTAATAATTCTGTGCCTTTTGGAATACCTTTAGTATGAAGAATATCTTGTTTACGGGAAAAGTAGATTGTGAAAACCCGGTATAAATTCTTTCTGTAGGATTCTTAATTTAGGCATGGACCCTGAGAGCCACACCTATTCAACAACTTGTCTATTTTATGCATTTATTATTTATATTATGACAGCTTTAGTATATTTGTTACCAGAACATGACAAGGGTTATTACTAGGTTTTTGTATAAATAAGTGTGTATAATAGGCTATCAATATTCTGCCATATATATATAAAAAAAAGGTGTTTGTTGCTTTTTAGCTTTCATAATAGTCATTTGGGTAGGTTCTTGCTTAAAAAAAATCCTTATGTTACCATACAGTCTGTGCAGTCCCTTTAGATTTTTTATAAGAACAATACAGTATTGCTGGTTATTCATATAGAATGCATTAATAATTAAGCTCACAGATAGCAACAGTAAGAGTTAAAATTGCTGGGCAAAATGTTCCTGGTTCAGAAGTTTGTATTTCTCTGTACATGAACTGCAGGAAAGAAGATGGTCTTCATCCTGCACTGGACAATAGTGATTCCAGTGGTGTTTTCAGGCAGGAGATATGTGTAATAGAAAGTATGGGATATAGTCTGTTCTGGCAGCCTTTCTTGAAGCTGAAGAATGGCCTAAGACCCTGTTATATCGTAGGGACCTTTTGCTGCAAATCCAATTGCTGTCTCTTTGCTAACCCTGGAGAATGACTTGTAACACTTACCTGTATATTTCTGAGTTGAACTGAGTAAGTCTTTACACAGGTCCTGAATACCTCCTGATTTGTACCAACTGTAAAACTGTCTTTTTTTAGTTGCAATCATGTAGGTGCACTTGATATTTTGAGGAAAAGTGTACATAAGACTTCATCAATTAAGAAAAAATTAGGCAGGCTTATTCTAACTAGTTAAACTAATTTTTCAATAAATACAGTTTCTTATTATTACAAAGTTTGCTGGAAAATCAGTCCAACCATGTGACTTTTAGCAAAATAACAACAATTAACATCAAAGTTCTTGGAACTGTAATAATATTTCATTATTACTAGATGTGATTTTACTCAAGCAATCTGAAAATGTATCTCTTCTTGAGTCACATATAAAGTTTATGAGAAATTTGTACAGGAATAGAAAGTAAATTATAAAAATGTTTTTAAAACTATGGAGCAACCAATAGTTTTCTTGGAACTGCAGAAACAAGAATCTGTTCATTTAAGGAAGTAGTGAGTTTTCCAGGTTCTCATATTTTCTTCTATCTGGACAATTAGACATAATTTAAGTTCTATCTAGGTTTTACTGCTAATTACAATAAAGAAGAGTTCTTACCTAAGATATTAGCATACCTCCACAATTAAATTATATACAGAAGGCCTGAACCCCACGTATGCTACTGTCACTGTATGATTGGAGCATCCTTAGGCAGCAGTCATTTTTTCTGTAAGATTTATTATTTAATAGATTAATTTGAAGCTGTGACCTTTTTTTCTCCTTCCTTAGCTGTTATGTTTTCTTTTATTCCTTGAGTCCCAACTCTAATAAATGAACTTAAATTTCAGTGAAAAAGTACCATACAAAGTAAAGTTATCCAAGTGCAAGTTTATAAAATAATTCATTACTGACATATTCATCTGGATTGATCTCTTATCAACCTTTATGGACTTTGGCTCTCTTTTCCACTTCACTAGTCATCTAGATGACAATTGTCTAACACAGTTACCTGAGTCTTCAGAATAATCATGTTTTTACATAACAATATTGAACCATATTAATATTTTGGAAGAATAATATTTAGAAGATATTATATCTTTCAAATCTTCTTTTTCCCAGATCTATTGCCTGGAACAGTATTAAATACACTGGGAAAGTCTACACAGTTGCTATCTGAATGACCCATATGTTGTCCACTCAATGTCTGCCTTTTTGCTGTAGATGCAGTAGAGCTCTGCCTGATGACAACCTCCAGTCTTCCATGCATGGGTGGTCCTCTCCAGATATGAATAAGTGAGAGTAATATGCAGACAGTATATATATTCACATATTTCTTTCTCATTGTAACCATTTTCCCTACAAAGTAACAACAAGAAAGTTTATTGATGAAGGTAATTATTCTCACAAAGTCGCTCATTCTACTCAATAAAAAGTTTACAACCATGGCAGGTTTGGATGGTCAAGCAGGTATAAAATAAGCTGGAATTAGTTCAGGCTACAAAGCAGAAGAAAGTTTCAAACAATCAGAGTGGAATTCTAGGATCTTTTATGTTTTAATTGCCTTCCTAATTTTGTTCTAATAGTCTGATATTTTCCCTCTTTTCATCTTCTTCAAAAGGAACGGCTCAAATATAGACTAAGTTCCCAGCAGCATTTGCAACAGTGCTTATCAGATAGTTGATTGGGGTGCATTAAAAGAAAGTGCAGGATTATGGAAATTGTATCTCCCACAACACTGGGAAATACAGTGTGGCCTATGCCAGTGCTTCTTAAATACAGTGTAGGGAAAGCATGGTCTGTATATAGCAGGGTTTTGTAGAGCTCCAGAGATTTAATATATGAGCTTAACAGATGACATGTGACTAATTTGTTCTGAAAATATAATAGAAATTTGAAATTTTATACAATTCCCCTGAAATTTTATGTTACCAACATATTAGGTATTCCAATAACTTCTGCTATTCCTGTAAATTCCTATCTAGTCTATTACATGATAGGGCATTAAGACTTTAGAAACGAAATTTCCTTCCAATAGAAGCCACTAGATTTCTTTATATGAAATGTATTCTACTTATTAACTACCTTGTAACAACATCTGAAGTTCAGTCCTACAATTCTGATGTGAATAGGTCCACTAAGATCAAGAGAAAAATGGAACCAAAAATCACCCTGACTATAAGATCTGCAAGTGTGTTCAGAACTTACATAGTTTTTTAAGCCCTCTATAGGTGAGCTGATACTAGAATACACAAAGCTTCCTGAGGACTGTTGGAAGCTCACTGTTTTATAAATTACATTCCTGGGATGCCAGTTTGGATTATTTCTGTGTGTTTTTCTGAAGTGTGGATTTATTATTCTTTAATTTTGTATATCTGGAGTCTGACATGTAAGAGAATGGGGAGCTCATTTCTCCATATCATCTTCAAGGCTCAACTGTAATTTAAACATTCTAAGGGAAATGATTGCACGCCTAGGCCCATTTAAGACCTTTTGTGTTTTAATTGCCTTCCTGATCTTGTTCTAATAGTCTGATATTTTCCCTCTTTTCTCCCTCTTCAATAGGAATGGCTCAAGGGTTTTTGTAAACATTACACCAAAATTGGAAGGAAGGGAAAAGAAAACAATTTGTTTCCATATTCATCAGAAGCCAAGACAGAAGTGGGAATTGACAGGGAAAAGCTGTTGCCTAAAATTCCACATCTGAGACTTCCTCCAAAAGCTTAAGCAAACCCTGCATAAGCAGCCAAAACTGAATAAGTGCCGTTAGAGAATGAAGAGGTAACCTTAACAATTTTGTTGTTTATTTTTACATCTTTACAGATTAAAATTTACTCTTTCAGCCCAAGGGTTATAGGAGTTAGAGAAGAAGGTGAAAATAGACCAGCAAAGTGTCATCTTGGAAAAAAAAATAATGTTCCAAGCAAAAGTGGAAACAATTGTGTTTAGTCTGTTGCAATGGGGTTTATAAAGCTTTCTTCTCTTTCTTTGTTGTCCTCTTCTTCTTTTTAACTGGAAGACTAAGAAAGCTATTAAAATGAGGGTATGGCTTAAAATTGGAGAAAGAATACCGACAAAAAGATTGAAGGGATTTCCAGAAGATAATTCTTTATTTACTTTAAGAAGTAGATTGCAATGCAAGCATGTGAGCATTTGTACATCCCTCATGACCATTATGTGGGTTAACTTAAATTATTCTGCTTCCTGAACAAAAAAGAAAGTAGGCCAAAACTTCAGGTTTGGAAGAACATTAAATAAGTTTGGTACAGCATAACAGTTCTGGGATGTAATTTGCATTTACCTACTAATGTCTGGTTTTGACTGCATTTCTTCAGCATTCCTTAAGACAATTATGTTGTTCAGGCACAAAGGTAAATGTGTCTCCCCTATTCCCACTTAAGGCTACTCCATACTGTTCAAAAGTATGTGTACACTTAAGTTGGTGTGATTTTTATTTTTTTTTATTTTAAAGCAGGGATTTGGTATTTGTTATTTAATATGTGTAAGAATGTGGCAAGATTCCTAAGTGACATAGAAAAATATATGGAGACGAATCTGGTAATGTGGAAGAGGCATGACTGGGGGTTGGTTGGAGTAAAAAATGTTGTCAATGTTGTCAAGGGAATACAGTTTTCATTTCATAAAATGACATTATCTGTCAGGAGAAATGAGTAAACCATTTTACTGATATTTATCTTCCCTTGATAAATCTTTGCAATAACTCTTTGCAGGTAACTATTACAACTTCAGAGCTTCATGATGCACATAAAATATGTATATACAGTCTGTACATAATATTCTCAAGTTACATTTTCTTTAAAAATACATTCCATAATGAATAGACCATATATATATAGATTTATATGAACCATTTGCATGGTCTATATGACATTTTTAAAAGTTTTCTTTAGTATAGCTTCATTATTAAATACGAAAGGCCCAAACTTGACAATATGCATACTCCTTATCATAAAGGAATTATGGTTTTCTAATTTTTTAATCTTTTGCATCATTCAGTTTTTTCTAATGTGGTAGATATTTTTTTCCAGATTATTTTGACCTTTAAGATTATTGAATGTCCAACATATATAGAATAATTTTGGATTATGCTAATCTCTTCAATGAGAATGCAAGACCTTACTGGCCATCAATTCTGAGCGTGAGTGCACGTTATGCAGAACTAGGCAAAGATATTAGTAAGTGTGTCACCTCCATGTCATTTCAAGACTTTGTCATGGTTTAACCCTGGCTGGCAACCAAGCACCACACAGCCGCTTGCTCACTCTTTTCTCACACAGAACAATGGGGAGGAGGATCAGAAAAGAATGTAAAGCTTGAGGGTTGAGATAAGAATAATTTAATAGGTAAAGCAAAAGCCATGCATGCAAGTAAAAAGCTGAAAAAGTTAATAGAGAATAATATTTTCCAACTGAGCTATGGAACATCTTTGAGATGTGCATTGTTATTTCTAAGGTTTTCATACATAGAGGCTTCCCAAATTTACTTTGGAAAGCTGTTTAGAGCATTATAGGTGGTATCAATTATCCAATATATTATCATGGACGTCTGGAAGATCTACTATAATGTCACTGAAACAGGCTTACATCTCAAATTCTTTGAACTTCTGGGGTTTGACATGTGTGTGAAATGAGATAAGGGTATGAAAGATGACATCTGAAATCCAGCGAAGATGGAGAAAGTTTTATGTACTGGACACTTACTTGTCTTTGATTTGTATGGCAAATATCCGGATTTTCCTTGTAGAGAGTCATGCTGTTCCTTGGTCCTAGATACAATTTTGAAATAATCCCACCTAACAGGAATATAAGGGCTGGGCTGCTGCTGCTATAGTTTTTATGTCTTTGGGAAATGCAGTACAGGAATTTGGATATCTTTATTCTGCTTTGTAATATTTAAGTTTTATATTATTTTTTTTACATTCATTTTTACAGATTCTTTAGAAGCTTTATCAAAACTGAATCATAGAACTGGCCAACAGGAAATGTATGTCAGAAATCCTGCCAGTAAAGTACCGCTCTCCACTCTAGATTCAAAGCTGAGAGTCCTCACCCAAGACCAGGTGGTCTCTTTCAGAAACAGAGTTGGCTCAGGTTGTTCTTTTAAACATGATATTGGTCAGGCTGTTGCACACTTTTTGTACTATTTTGAAATTTGAAATTACAGAAGCACAGAGGATTTTAAATTGGTAGGGACCCCTGCAGATCATCTAGTCCAACCTACCTGCTCAAACCAGCTTACAGCAGGCTGTGCAGGGCCATGTCCAGTCAAGTTTTGAGTATCTCCAAGGATGGAGACCCCACAAACTTTCCAAGCAACATGTTCTAGTATTTGATCACTTTCACAGTAGAAGTGTTTTCTTATACATGTTTAAATCACGCATTTCACTTTGTGCTCATTGTCTCTTGTCCATTGACAGGGCATCACTGGGAAGAGTCTGGTTTGATCTTTACTCCACCTCAGGCATTACAGTCACTGATGCATTTAATATCTTATCAGTCAGCCTCTCTGAGCTTTATCTTCTTAACAAGCTTAACAAGCATTCAGCTATCATGTAGAAGACCATGAAATAATTTTTTCAGACTGCAAATTAGATAATTCTGGGTCTGTAGAAGGCAAGGGATAACACAGGTCTGAGCAGAGATCAGTATGCACAGCCAGTTCTGAAGGCTAGAAACAATGCCATGGTTAGATCGCTAAGCTAGGAATGAAGTTGTGGGTTTCAGGCTTCATTTTCAGGAGCCTGAAAGTTGTTTTTAACTGAAAAAATGAAAGTTCTGTGAGCAGTGACAGATTCAGGACTTGGTGGGACTTGACATTTTATTGTGTCTGACCTTCAATCCATGTCAAAATCTTTTTTCTTACAAGTAAAAGTGATTTAACATGAATATTCTTGTGCCAATGAAAAAAATGCCCTCTAGTAATAATCTTCCAACTAAACGGTTCATGTTTGCTTTAGAGAAAGAGATAAAAATATCAACTAAATAATCTGCATCAGAGAGAGAAAGAGGGAAACACTGTTAGGTGTTGAAACTTCTTTTCTGCATATGACCATAGCTTGTAAGATATTAACCCTGAACAAAGTCAAAATAATTTTTTCTGCAGTTGCATGACAACAATAGATCACACTGCTTAGTTTTTTGCATTTGTAAGAAATTATTTACATGATCATCAGTGAACTATATTTTAAACATCGAACATTTTGAACAATAATTCATGTACTCCTTCACTTCTACCCTCTCCCCAATAAGATGATGATCATATATATCATTAACGCAATCTACTTAAGGAATTACAGAAAGTAGGTAGAAAATAAAAATCATTAATTTACACCAAAAAAAAACCACAACTAACAGAAGTGTAGCTAAGTGATCAAGCCAATGGTTTCCAACACATTTATTGAACAAGCATTTTCATTTTTTTTGTTTAAACTGTAATTATACTTTCAATGACTAAAGCATGGAGCAAAGATGACAGATGGATTCTGGGCTTGTCAATCAGTTTATCCCGATTTGTAATAGCTACCAGTCAGATTAAACAAAACTGGCTCTCACACTGTGGGAACTGGCACAAGGCTGAACAAATTCACTCCACCTCCAAGCCCTATCAACATTCTAGATTTAGCACAAGCTTCCGCAATGCAGAAACCAGATGGAGCGTTTGTTGAAACTGGCCTGGAGATATTATCTTTACTAGATTGGTTGCGATCATACTGTTATCATTTCATACATTCTGTAGCTAACAATAAAAGACTAATTTTTTTGCAGTTTGCTATTATATAGAAATCCTCAAACTCCTTAGCAACAATTTATCCCCATTGGCATTAAGACTAGGACTGAACTTTTTTGGAACCTTTTTAATAGGCTTTCTGCTTTCTTTTCTTTTTTTTAATAATTTCCTTATGTATCTTGCATATTGGTTATACAATAACAGCCTTTCTATACATTTTTCTCCTTTTTATTAAATAGCTAACATCTCATTTTTCTCTAAAAAGTGAATTAATGCAGGAATCTAGCTTTCAAGTCCCCATCCGATAAAATATGCACATGAATTACAATATGCATGTGAATTACATCATAATGAGGTTAAAAATTACTAAAGTACCAGAGAGAGAATTCAGAAGAGAAAGTAGAATGGATGTCTTTAACTACATGACTTTATGGAATAAAAACTACAGGTCACAATTAAATAAAAATGAGTTCTGAGACAAATAAGTCACAAATGTGCCAGAAAATTTTCTGTAAGCATCAGCACTGGGAATTTAAGGTTAGAATTGCATAGCTGCGAAAGAGAGATACCTTAGATTTCATTTCCTAAAATACATCTCTGAAAGGGCAAAAGCAATTTCTGTTTGTATTATTATAGCAGCATTAAAAAAAAAATAAATATCTAACATGCTTAGGCAATAACATTTGTGAATAATAAAAACCAGCATGTGATTATTCAATTATTATAAGGAAAGAGAGGTGGAGGAGGAAAAAAGTAAATCCATTCAAACATACATTAACCTCAAGGGATATTGTCTGCCTCAGATGAAACACCTTATGCACTACTTGCCAGACAGAGTCTGTCCCATGGGAACGATACTACTAGTCACTGCTCAGTGAATGTCTCTAATGAAATCTTTAAAATTTTCTGCAAATGGAGAAATCCCATCTAGGCAAAGCAGGAGGTCAGAGTAAGAGTTCTATTTCTATTCTTCCCAGCCACTGATTACCAAGGACTGTGGCATTCACTTTCAGATTAAAACATCTTTTTTTGTTCGTATGTAAACATCTGTATGTGAAGTAAGTATCAGAGATTCTCATGTAGTCAAGAAAGATTTCATTAGTGCAGCTGATAGACCCTGCAGAATGACTCCACTGACAAAAGAAACTTCCTACAGGCTTACACCAATGACCCACTTATCCCAGTGCTCTGGCTCTGATGGTAGCACTAGTGGAGGCTAGGAGGGGCATCTGGCACATCCTGGAGCATAGCAGTCTGCCTGATTTTTGCTTGAAGTCCATTGCTCTGCTATTCCCTTATACTTCACTAGTCTTCTGTTAAGGTTATTAGAGGGTATATACCTGTCTATTCTTTTGATATCTGTTGTTGGACTTATTGTCTACGAAATTACCCAATGGAAGTCAGTAGGTGTAAGAATAACCCTGAGATAAATAGTGCAATTCAGCTGCCACCACTCAGGCTCTAGGGCCACTTGAGATGCCCTAAAATATCACCTTTTCTTCTGCTGCTGCTCCAGCCAGTGCTGGTCTCCTCTGGGTCTTCTGTCACGTCTAATCACATACAGAGGCTTCACAGAGCCTGTGAACATCTTAAATAGCATCAAACATCTCTGAAATCAGCTTTCCATATGCAGGTGTCCAATGCCTTTTAAGATGTCCCAAAGTAGCCTGCCTGACTTCCAAATGCTACTCTAAGACAGTCTTCCAGGGAGTCTCTGTTGTACCTGCCATCCTTTTGCAGATTTCTCACATACATTAGGGTGCCTCACATTGTATTACATTTATACAACTAATTCAAACCCCTAGTAAATACAGTTGGTGGCGTATATAAAGCAATTCAGTTTATCCTGAAGTATGTATCTGTTGACTCGTCAGCTGGATGGTTCACTGGGTTACATTGATCATGCTGATAAGATCTTCAGTGAACAGTGAGAGCTTAAGAATCTGGCTCAAGCATAGGCACTTCTATGCAGATATCCACATTTAGCTGTCACAAATTCAGATTTACTCACACCGCACCATCTGTAACATATAGTCTTCCCTCAAATATAACAGCTCTGTAATGTAGCTAGCTGTAAACTAGAAAATTATTTTTTTCATTGTCTTCTCCATTGTCAGAGATAACCAAAAAGTGTGAATTTACAAATTTGTGTGATATGGAGTACATCAGCATGTACTGAAATAGTCCTGAAATTGAATGAAATTTCATATTGCAGCATTTTTTTCCATTGGTTTAAATTTCCAGTAAAAATTATTCAGATTGCAGAGTACAGAAAATATAGAAAGAATATTATACTGCAACTGGGCAAATTATTTTCTTTTAAGTCAGTCTGTCAATAAACTCAGTCTCTCTCTTAGGATAAAATTCCACATAGGAACTGCAGTTCTTACTAAGTATTCTCTTTTCAACTTATCGAATTGGATGAATTATATTTCCCTCCTATACATACAGCCATATGATTCCCAAAATACCATAGGCCATTCTGTTAAAAAACAAACAAACAACAACAACAAAAAACCAACAAAACAAAACAAAAAGGCTGCTGTGTTGCACAACATAATCTAATCAAGGAGCCTAGTCTTCAGGAGAAAATGAGAGTTTAGTTTATGATTACTATGTTGTAATAGACACAAGAGGAAAAGAAAATTAATTTTTGAACCAATGTTTTTGAGGCTGTAAAATTTTCAAAAATATTTTGATTTCAGGACTACCCAAATTAGAACTAAAAGTAGAAAGAAAAAAAAAAAAAAACCCACACCAATAAAGCAACAGAGCATTCTTCCTCTTCTTTCTGGAACACGTTCATTTTCTGAAAACTGCATTTCTGCTGAACAATTATTTTTACAGAAACTTCTTCATTGACCCTAATAATCAATATTCTTTTAGTTTGAAGGCTGTGGGAGTTGTGCCTTTCTGCCAAAGGATGATCTATTTTTACTAAGCTGCTTGCCTGTGCATTCTGAAGATTTTTAATTTGGAATTTTGTGTCTGAACTAATGTTACTACCTTTGGCAACAAACACTGCCCCCATTGGATATCTCATCATCTGTCTTGGGAGTGATTGTGGATGAGGCACACAACCTAACAGCTGCAGACATGGCTGCAGTACGGTTATTTCTGAAGCTCAGGGCTCATTGAGAGATCACTGCTCACAGAGAAACACTAGCAGAGTTTTTCACAAGCCAGTGTTCCTGCATTTGTTCTTGCCTGTCTGTCCTGTGTGGGAGTTAGTTGCCTTGATAAATTGTCTTGATATCATAGATCAAAAACGATCAGAAAGGCTGAGAAAGTTATCCATTGAACAAGGTAAGAATAATCATGACTAGCAGGGTCAGTATGTTTTCTCTGGTTTTACAGAATTTTCTACAATGGCTAGCATCCGGTGTGGAAGTAGAAATGCTAGTAGGCAATATGGTATAAAGCCCTTGTTACCAACAGGTGCTGTGATTTACACAGGTCCAGGGAGAGACTGGATAAAGGAAATGCACTATGGACTGTGAAGTGAAAACATCACCCAGCTTTGGAAATACTCAGGGCAGGTACCTGTGTTATTCTTACTCATCCAGAGATGTATAGCTACTGCTGGACACAAGGTTAGGGCTAGTTACAGTCTCTGCTCCGAGTCTTTATGTCCAGTTTAATATTCTTATGCTAAGTAAATTCCACAACACTCTTCTTTGAGTTTTGGGTTCTTTTATAATTTCTTCTGGCCTCTGAAAGCCCCTTTCCTTATCTAAGAAGCTTCCTATTAAGAGTCTGCACTGAAGCTGTCCCTTGTTGTCTGAAAATTGCCACATATTCTTTTAATCCTTTGAGACTAGTTACACAACTAACTACTTTTAATTCATCCCGGACAGTGGCATTTAGCCACCATGAAATTATTAGTCTGTCAGTGTTCTATAAAAATATAGTTACATTAGCTATATTGCATGCATTAAGTATCCATAAGAATTAACCCCTAAAAGACAACACTGAATAGTAAGTGTAAAAGTTTCATGCATGAGTTAAACGTCTTCGATTTTAAACTCCCAAATTCTTAACATCTCAAATGAACAACTAAATAAATAGATACAAGTCTGTTCAAAGGTTTCATTTTAAGTTCTTAGTAAATATAATTTGGTCAAGAACTGTGGTAAATCTCTTGATATGCTGGCAGATAATGAAAATAATATGCATAGTTAGAAAAATCTGCTTTCCTGCCTCTTGCACACATACAAAGGACTTAAAATAATGATTTCCCAATTTAGTTATGTGATACACAAAACTTTCTCAGTATTCTAAAAACTGAAACTGTATTTTCTTTTCTTAAAACATAACTAACTGGATTAAGAAAGTACATAAAAGAAGATTTCCCCTTTCCCAAGGTGTACTAAATGCTAATCCTTCCTTGTTAATTGGAAGACTTTTGAAGATGATAACACTTCAGTTTAGTTTTTAGTAGAATACCCTGAAATTCAGTATTCTAGTGAGTACTCCACAGAGATGTGCTTCCTATGTGATTTGACCTTTATTTTACATTCTTTTTAATGGCAATTTAATTACTGTGAATGAATTCTCAAAATCTCAGTAAATTAAAAGGGCAGTTGAAGGCAATATATTTCCCAGTGAAAGAAGAGAAAGTAGGTTGTGGATAGAGCAGAGGTGTGAGGATGAGACAGGCCATAAAGGGAAAACGAGAGAGCAGGACTTGATCCAGTGAAGTGGCGGGGAGGAGGCAGGGGCAATGTATTTGTATTAAAGTTAACCATGACACGCACTCTTACCTTTTAACTAAAACTGACCGTTGAAAATTGACCCCTCATCGGTTTTAGTACAATTATAAAAATGAAACATAAGGGACTTTAAAGACCAGGTGGTATTCAAACAGAAATGTTTTTGCTTCTCTCTCCAGCTGCTATGTGGGGTACTCTGCCCCATTGCACCCCTCTGACACTGTTACTGCCTGTTTCATCCCACCTCAGTCCAGCTCAGAAACTCTGAAATGGACTGCTGTGTAATGGCTTGAGTCACTGCTAATCACAAAGTGGACACTGGTTTAACATATGAAGAGTATAAGAGGCCTCAGGAGACTTTTCTGCAGACTGTTCCAGTATAATCCCACCTCTCATTTATCATGTCTTAGGTCTGAGATACTTACCTTCTAATCCATTTCCAAAAAAATTATTAGCCCAAGAATATTACTTAGTCCCAGCAGCAAGTATGCAAATGTGTTTATATCCACTGAGACTACGTGATTAAAAATTGGGGTTTCAGGATGAAGATTTCATATTGTTTGGCACAAACCAGCATATGTCTAACAAAGGAAAAAACCCTCTGCTATATATATAATATCTAACATAAAACACAAGATATGTATACTTTATTCATACATACAATCATTTAATTTATGGTTTATAATTTAAAAGAAAAATGAAGATCGTTTTCCTCCGTATTTAAACCATGATTCTGTCATTTATATATCCAGTGTTCCTATTTGCATGTCTTCATGTGCTGCTTAGCATCCAAGTTGGGATGAAGACTGAATCTGCCTGTCTTTCCTAAGCACCCAGCAGAAAGTAATCATGAGCTCTGATCTCTGAATCTGTTTGCTATAGGTCAAATATTTAACTCACTAAAACACTGGAAAATGAAGTAAACTTATACTGAAAGGGGGAATAATATGTACACTTTAAAATTTAGCTGTCAGTGACGTTTTTATGGAGGAAAAAAGAGAAAGAGTACAAGTTGTTTTGAACAAGCTAGAAGTAAATTATGTACCAAAGGACAGAAACAGAAGACAACTATTTAACTTTCTGAGTAAGATACCTATAAAAAGTGACCCACTCCTAAATTCCTTGTAATTTGTGTCTGCTTGTACATAATGAAGTATTACTATTCCAGGAAAGAATAAAAAATAGCTTAAACTGTCTGCATAAAAGGAGAAGACTTTAAGAAAGTTCTTAATTTAAAAGACACAATAATGCTTATGAAAGGATTTTCTAAATGCGAACCATCTGGTTACTGTGACAATTTGGAGGTCATTTTTATTTTAGCATAGTAAGCCCAGAATTAACTGTTCTGGCCATTATTGATAATAGCAGATCCTGCACACAATTTTGAAAATACGCTTAATTCCTAAAGTGGCTATTACTGTTGTAACTAAACGTATTATAATTCAGTGTTGTTTACTAGTTCAATAGCCAGAACTGACTATAATAAATATATAAAAATATATTACATCTATTTAAATATGTTTATGTATCTACCCAAAACCACCAAGTAGTCACACTTCATATCTCAAAAATGAAGATATTCTAGTCTTCTCCAAGAAATATAAATGAAACTGAAATGACTAGAGAAGAATTTGAAATCTCCTTTTCTCATACTGTCTTTGGCACCCTGCCAAATTCCCTGGTTATTTAGGCTCTAATCTTGCAAAGGGAAGTTTATGCACATGGATTCCTATTAACTTCAAAGGGGTACTGCAAAGTCACAAGAAAGCTCAGTTGTTTTCTGGGACTGTCAGCCTACATGTCATTGGAGCCAAAGTGTCAGAAAGAATCACTGGAAATTATCCAGATTTACACCAGAGAAAATGTGTATAGAGTTAGACTTCTGCTGGTATCTAAATTTCATCTCTGCACATTTTAACAAGTAGGATTTAAAAAGAATTCCAGTACAGTTCATATTTTCTTAATAAAATTGATTCATGTAGTTGAAGCCCTAGCCAGGGCTGTTAGAGTAGCTAATTTGAAGATAAATCTCACTTTTAAGGAAAGATTTGACCCTTGGATGCACACATGCAACTTTCATTATAGTAATGGAAGCCACATTCTTGCATCCAAGGGCAAAATTTGTTCCTTAGCAAAATGATGTAAAATAAACAGATAATAAAGTGCATCAGTGCAGTAAGGGAAGCTAATTGCATAGGAGGGATTTCCATTGGGGTGTATCGTTAAACACTGGAGAAGGAAACTTTTGAAATAACACACATAAAACTCACTAGCTTATAAAAATCTAAATCCTTCTAAGTGTAAAGTGAATTTTACTGTCATCCAAATAGATGGTTCTGCAAACAGAACAAAACAAAAAAAGCCAAAAGTCAGACTAGCATTTCTAGATTCTTCTTTTTTTTCCCCCCATGTGGAAGAAGAAATTTTAAAAAAGGGAGGGAGAAATCATTTATTATTACAGACATGCTGAAAAAAACAGAACAGTATGAAAAGATTCAATATATTTTCTGAAGTTATGTCAATATTACATTTACACATACTACTCACAAAGTTGCTTTCTGCAAGGAGTAGAGAATTCTCACACAAGACTGTCATGTTAAGTACTGCATAGAAAAAATAATTACAGCAAGTAATCAACATGGCTTGATATCAGGTGAAATGAGCCCAACAGAACATTTAGGAAACTGAAGTGTTTCCACTGATACAGTGCAAAATACAGAGAAAGTATACTGGTTGTCTCAAAACATCAAGTGTTGGCTCTGACTTCAGTATTCTTGTTATCAAACACATAGCATTGAAAGCAAGAAGTTTTCCTATTTCTTCTAGGATGCTCTTTCAAACTCTTTCAAAGTTGTTTTTACCAGTCTTTTTCTGTAATAAAACCACAGATCTAAATCTCTTCAGCTGGGCATCCACTGGTAAGTGAAGAAATTAACCTCTTTCTTCCTGGGATTTTTGCCAGGATAGGCCAGCTGACATTGCTCAACAGAAACCAAAAGAAATTGAGAAAGGAAAGGCAATCACCAGACTGTTAAAAAAAATAAATAAATTATGAGATTAGAAAATCCCATGCCATTTGAATTATTTTCATTTCTTGGTTTTTAACTAGCAGACTACCTTGTTATAAAAGGTTAAGCAATTTATTTCATTACATTACATGTTGTCTCCCAAGGCAAAAGCAAGAAAGAAAATACTTTTGGAAGGCACAGTTCCCATATCTACTGTGAGCATGTTTATTCTCTTGGGTAGAAGGAAACTTTCCCTGATGATATTTATTTTGCAAAGGAACGCTGATCTGAAATGATTCAGAGAAGCAGCAGCTACCAAGGAAGACAAAAGTAGAAGGAAATATAGTCCAAAAAACATAAACTATACACTGTTGGGACCTATATTTTGATCCTCCAGGGAACAGCTGTAATCTTTTTCCTTGCAAAATAACTTTATCATCTTATGATATATATGTTATAACTTATTATCAACTTGTGCAGTAGCAACTCGCACAGTGTATCTTGTACACTAGTGGAAATGGATAAGGATGTGGATCTTCTCCCAGATCTTGTATATGAGTTTTTTCTGTTTCTATTAAAGTAAGATCCAATATGACCTTCCCCACCCAATACAAAGTTCATTAGTCACACCTCAGAACTACTCTCTTCTGACATGTAAAACACATCGAGAATGACCAACTAGGTGCTAAGGAATGTTTTCAATGAATAGCAAAGCTATAGCGTTAGACACATTTTCCAGTCACCCACAGTTTCTAGTCATTTTTATTTTAACAAGAATCAGAGATGAATGTGGTTTTGGTGGTGCATATAAATTAATGCATTGCCCCCTAACAGTCTGCATACTGTTTTACACCTTTCACACCTTTGCAAAGCTATTTTTCCAGTGAGGTGCTCAGAGGTACCATCCTGAATAGTCTAAGACTGCAAAGTATTAGCCGAAAAGTACTCTCACAAAGAGTAGCTTTATTCACTGCAAGTGTGTTCCCCTTCCCAGAATTTACAAGTCCCTTATCTAACAAGGGAATCTCTCTTATTTGCAGTAAGAAAATCTTTTCACTTCAGGAAAAATATTAGTTACAGTTAACAGGTTTGATTGAGCCCCTAGAGGATCTCCTTTCTGTCTTTCCCTATGCTATGTATTTTACAGACAGTTAAAAAACACTCTCTAGGCAGCTTGGAGAAGGTCATCCAAGTGGTCAGACATAGTAAATATACCAGACCTAGCTTTGTGAAATCTAGTCTGATGGGAATCAAATATTTTTGTCCATTTTTACCTCATCCTGTTATACAGTTAGTAAAACAGGCGCCTTAAAATAAAGCAGCATTTCTAGCAAGCACTTATTTAGTGTTCCTTATTCTCTGGGGTACTCTAATCTAAAACCTTGGTCTAGGAGAGTTGTGAACAGTGGGAAGTTTGGTAAAAACTTTCCTTTACAAAAACCAAACCAAAAAAGAACAAAACCAGAACAATCCTGTAGATCAACAAGAAGCAAATATAACTCCCAGACTTTAAAAACTTTCAAACAGTTTGGAAAAACAGTTCTGAAGTTATTGAAGAGATTTAATAATTTCTTTTTTAAAAACTTGTTTGTTGAATTTCTCTTCTTTTGTTGATATGTTCCAAATTTCTATAGAAAGGTATGGAAAAAAGAAGGACAACAAGTAAAAAATAACTGTGTGAGAGAACAGAAAGAAAACATGGCATAGTTCAATAGATAAAGCGCTTATCATATGTTACAGTCTCGTGAAACATTCTTCCGTAAAACCTGTATGATGAACTTGGTCTTCATGTGTGAGCAGCTACTAAAATGATGGTTAAACCTCAGTCTGTGGATCATTACCTGCAAGGAAGCCCTGCAGTGTCAGCTATCATTATTGATATAGTATTGCCCTGAACATCTGAAGTGAGATAGTAAGTGTCCTGGCTAGCTAGCCACTGTGGACTTCTGCAGCGAGTTTCACAATATTCAGAAATATTAAAAAGCAAAATATTGACATACTAAGAAATTATTTGCTTGTAAAATATACACATATATATGTATAAAGACACCCACATATGTATATATAAGTACATATACACAAACATTTAGTTTCTTTAACTTGTGGTTTTCTGTATCAAGAAACTTCAAAAATCTTAAAACAGGACTTAACTAGTGGCATAAACATCTGGTCTCTTCACTTAAACAATGTAGAGATAGGGGTCAATAGCAGATTTTTGCCTAGATTTTTCCTGAATATTACAGATGCCAAAAAATTAGAAAGCTGTCTTTTTGTCACTTGCAGGTGTGAAATGTTTAATGCATGTAGCTATGGTGATTGAATAAATAACAGAAAAAATACGGAAAAAGTGTACTACTGGGAGTTGAGACTGGCAGCCTGCCAAAAGACTTCACCTTTTTTAGGCAGAGCATTTTTATTGTTGGCCAAAATTAGAACACAAAGTCCCTCTCATGCATCTATGAATATCAGTAATTCCAATAGAAAAAAAAAAAAAGAAGAGCCAACACAAACACACTTTAAGAGATAAGTCTGCAGACTTCCTGCATGATTTTACATACATTATTGTTTTAGGAAAGAAGACAAGATCAGCCCTTCCTTTGAAATGTCACTCTTCCATGTCCTTCAAAATATGCCCTTTAGGCCTAATGAGTTCAGCAGACATTTTTATCTCCTCACATATACCTTGAGACAGTTTCAAAACTGAAGGGGTAATATTTCAAAGTCATGCCAAATAGTCAAATAGTCAATATTTCTTTTTGTTCTAAGCTAGGCTGCCATCACCATGCAATAATTAAAATGGCACAGCTCTCCTTTGTCAAAGAAGGTTATCTGGTTATGGCACAAGCTGTATGTTTTCAGTCCCAGGGAAAGGCCATTGCCTGAACTTTTTGATTGCTTCTGATTTTGAGAGTAGGTCATCTCACTGATAACTCATGGTGGAGCCCTAAGAGCTGGACAATGAAAACCTTGTTAAAGATGGCAACTTCTTCACATAAATTATGATTTTTTACACCACTGGGATAGATTAAGATGACATAGACTGAGAATATATTGGGGTAGAATTCAGGTCTCTCCCTCTTTTTCTCCTTTTCTTCAGAAGATACAGATTTTTTTGTTTGGTTGGTTTTTTTCTTCCCCCCCCCCCCCCGCCCCCCCCGCCCCCCCCCCCCCCCCCCCCCTTCAGTTTATTATGGTTTTAAAACGATGCATCTAAGTTCAGACCCAGCAGAAGTTGTGCAAGTTTAAGTTCTCAGGACCAAACTGTGTCTGGTGCTAACTAAAAGCACATCAAAGAGGAGACGATAAGGAAATATTGGGGCTTTTTCAGGTCAATTTTTTAATATGGGAATCATAGTATTAGCAGGCACTCAGATACCTAAGCTGTGATGTTACCAATTGGTAGTCCTTTCTTCACTAGAAAAGTGATCTATTGCTGACAAGTTGCCAGAAACATATTATGCATGAAACTAAACAGAATTTAACCACTTTTCAATTACTATTACATAAAGCTTTCTTAACAATAAATGACTGTTACTTATCATAATGCTATACATGGCTTTCTGAATCCACCTCATTTTCAGAAAATTTCTAGTGTTGGTTCAGAGAAATGTTCTGACCTATTTGGTGAACAGATTCACTACTTCAGGAGAAACATACTTCTACCTACAGATGACAAAGCTGTGTCATATATAGTATAAGGAAGTGAATTCGGGAATTATTATTTTCCTTATTGTACTCAACAAAATTTTTGTTTGAACCTTTATGGCAATAATTTTTTCCCCACCCCTGATTTTTACAAATTGTGGCATTAGACACAAATTGAAATACAGGAAATTCCATTTAAGTGTGAGAAGAGATTTAATTGTGCAGGCAGTTTCTTAGCTTGGGAAATAGCTTTTTTTTTCCCAAACAGAACAAGTTAAGCCACCCCTTCATTATTATGTGTCAACCACAAAATAGTTTACCAATTGCTTAGTTATATGAAGCCCACCTGTTCTACTTCAGGCAAAATTCCCACTGAATTTAAAAATTTTCAAGGATTAAGGACTCTGTGACTTGACCTTAGTTACTAGCCCAAATTCATATTTATGATAGCTTCTCATTTCTCAGACGTATCCTTCTGCACAAAGAGATGGGGAGAGTTTAGATCACCCAGGGGGTTGATCATATTCAAAACTGCTTTTAGGTATGAAAACTGGCTAAGAGTTCACAAATCAGTCCCACGCCAGTTCCTAGAGTACCCCTGCTAATGCCTTGCCCACCATTTCACCATTGTTTTCCCAGCAATGCTGTTCAGGGGAATTAAACAGATGGGTAGAATACACAGATATTTTTGGGAGGAATCTATATTTCCTGTTAGCGAAGCTAAGATGAACATGTCTGTGTAGATATATGTTACAGCCATCTTATATTGCATGATGTCATAGTATAAAATCTATCCAATGAAAACACAGGAATATTTAAGTTACTACATAGGAGGAGCCAAAGAACTAGTTGCCAAGTAATCCCACATAACTCACTCATTCAGAAGGCAGAAGGTGGGAAGGGGATCTGGAACAGAGGTGGGAAGAGTGTCAGGAACTTAGCAAGCACCATCATAGCTGCAAAAGAAAAAGATCAATATGTAAAGAATCAAAGCTAGTTAACAGACAAAGCAGCTGCAGAACAGCTGGATTTGCAGTGCCGAGGTATGTCATTTAATATGGAAATGGGAAGAAGCTGGGGAAATTTATCCCTCCCAAAGTAGGGAGTCTTCTGTAGGCAAGAATCAGTAATTAGCAATTACAAGGAGAATATCTTTGTTCACCTGTGTTAACATCAACTTTATATTTGTATTTACTTTAACCAGTAAACTGAAGGAAGTATCTGTACACAATGTAATTGACTTTAACTCTTCATTTAAAGGAAATTATGCATTAGTCTTTACTAACCGGATAGTATATGAATAAATTTGTCAAACAACATAGTTTCCCCGTTTCTTGCTGATAAAAAGAATAGATCAATTTTGATAAACCTGCAGTTATCATTAGAAAAGCCCAATTATCTTTGTAGTTTAATTGTCTAAAATGCACAAATAATTTAAATTTTATTTGTACACTTTGATTATCTGGCATTGAGACATTAGACCATATCTCTATTGCTCTATTACTATTTCATAATACACCTCCTTTAGTAATAATGTCGGTCATTATCTGCTAATAAAAAAAAAAAAAAAGAAAAAGTTTCAGAAGAAACAAAGTCTAATGCAACAGCAGGGAAAATATGTGCAGGAGAAAGGAGAATAAGACAGCTATGAACACTGTAAAATGTGTACTAAATCAGAAGGGGCATTTCAAATACAATTTCAGAGACATTATCTTCAAAATGAAACAAAAACCCTAAACCCACAATATGATTAAGTTTATATAGCAAAATATGAGGAAAATGAACCTTTATTCTTGTGAAGGATCTCAGTCCAAATCAGTAAAACTACAATGTAATTTCATAACGTTTTGTTCTTTGCTGAGAGTTTCTAGTGAAATTCGGAAGTTTTTGTGAATTCGAAAAAAATAATCAAGCTTATTCTGTAACAGCATGGATTACTTTTTCTAAAATTAATTCTAAATTAATTCTAAATTTCTAAAATTAATCTACAGGCAAGATTAAATGTAATGTATCTAAATCATTGACTGGATAAGCAATAATAGTCCTCAACAGGAAAAAAAAAAAAAAAAAGGAAACAAATGTGTAGTAGGACACTTGCTGCCCTGTTCTTCATCTCTAGCTAACTTGTGCCAAAGGATATGTGGAGACAAGTGCATGATTTCATCTTCCTCACATTTGGGCTTGCAGGAGATGGTTCGGGTCACATGCTACAAAAGAGAGTACCACTAAGAGACCTATAAAGCCTGTCAAATGGGAAATACTGGAAGATACATGTTTGTATCTTTCTCCATCTGGTCCATCAGAACACTTTGAATAGTGATCTCTGACTTTAAACAAGTCACAGTTTCTATCTAAATGATCACAATTTTTCGTAGTACTTTTCAGTACCAGGCATGTGTTTCTTCCCATTGAAAGCAGGAAACTCGTGTCTATTGTTATATAGTCTTACATCCAAATGGCTTATTCTTGCTCTGTCTTCTTCACAGTTGAAGACAGGTTCCATAGTCTGTATTTCAGCATTCATCTTCTCCTGTGTTGGAACAACTATAGTACAACCAACTATATCCATAAACACACATCAGTAATCAGGAGAAAGGATGAAAGAACGTATCAGAAGGTTTTACAGGAAGAATACATGTTGAAGAAGGGGCCAGTACTTTGACATAGAGCACATATCCCTGGAAAAGAGAATGGATGGGCAATCAATGAAAATGATTCCTTCAGCCTTGGTTCCAGGCTGCCCACTATGTATGTACCCGCTGAAACCATACCTCCTGCCATTATATCAGAAAAAACCTATCTAAAAGTGTATCCTGTACACTGACTTCAGGGGTCAGCAAATTCAAGTATCAGTTAGTCTTCTATAACCTTATAATCACTCAGCAATAGGTATAAATCCTGTTCATCATTATCTAGTGATCTGCTGACACATGAAATATGAATAAATGGTTGCCAGTAACACACCTCGTCTTACATCAGACAATGGCAAAAGAAAGACGCTGACTTCCACAAAATGAGAATAAAGTCAGCAACAGAAGATAGGGAAAGCTGCCAGAGATCTGCCTCCCTGTTGCCAGGAAGCAGCTGATGTTCCTTTTTTTAAGCTCCCCAGCCATCTGCTTGCTTGCTTCCCATTTTCTCCCAGGTGTCAGAATGTCAGCTTTTAGAGCAGCTCACAGTGGAAGTATCATGGGGTGAGGAAGTTGATTGCCCATGTAAGAGAAGAGCCAGCAGCAGGGAGCTCTTTTGGCGCACCTCCCTCCACCCCTGGGAAAAAAAAAACAACAACAAAACAAACAAAACAAAAACAAACAAAAAAAAAACCCCAAAAACCCCCACACAAACACAAAAAAAACCCATAAAAAATGTTTATATGATGAGTAAAAGGAAAAAATGTTGAGTCAGACCAAGGATGATAAGACAGAAGACCTATCATAGCCATTAAAAGGACAACACATAAAGATGCCTCTAAAAGATGGTCTAAATGAGAAAAGATTTGAAAAATAGATACAGACATGAATATTTAGTCTAAACTCTTTTTAAGTCTAGTTACCCTTTATCTTGAATATATGGTTTATTCATCAAGTTCAGAAATTCTTGAACTCTTGTAATTCTAAAATGTATACTTGAAGAAATTAAGGTACTGTATCTTTTATATGAAAAATGTAAGTGTTGCCTTTGCACAAGTATGCTATATAAAGGTCAAAACATTGCAGAGATGTAGTTAAACATTTGACTCGTTTGACATTCTGGAATTTATTTTAGGTGTAATACAGCAACCATAGTCTCTGAATCAGGCATTAATAAATTGTTAGGTGATGAACCTGCAGTATTTTGCTTAAAAATATTATTGCCATAGAATTGTTCTATGCATGTATTCTGATGTCCCTGTCACAATGAGAGGCACCATGCCCTGGAGCAGACATTAAGCATCATGTTATGGAAAGGAAGCAGAACATCATTAACATCCACAATGGTGTGGACAAAGAAAGTTTTCCAGTATCAGCTTGCACTATAGCATCAAATGCTGGGTATCTTTTAGTTGTTCCTGAACACTCCAAAAAAAATCTGACCTGGAGAAATGGAAAGAAAGCGTACTCTAACAACACATCTTCAAACCAAAACAAAACAAAACAAAACAAAAAACCAAAACGCAAACAAACAAAAAACCACAACCACAAACTAAACAAACAAAAAAACCCCCAGAGAAATACTCATGCAAAATATGTAATAATATAGCAGTAATTTCTACTCTTATCATCATAATTTCTTCTTCATATTTTACTATTAGAATTATGAAAATGTTGTTCAACACACAGCAACTCTACAAAATTGTATGTCAGTACATTTTACATTTGTCCGTCATTTTAAGAATCATTCCCTGTGGAGCTATTAGTGTTAACACCTACTAAAATATTTTAATACAAGATAAAAAAGTGACATGTTTGAGTACATTTTGTATTAGATGGCATATGTATGAAAAAAATTTAAACTTTTTGCTGTGGATGTATAAAATACCACTTAGTCACCAGATTAGACTGAGATATCTAAGTATTAGTAGTTCCTTTTCGTGGTAGTAATTTCATCTAACTTCAAATTGTAAAAGTTGGACATTAGTCTAAGTTAATTAAATGCATTCTTCTTACAGAAAATGAAGACACAAATTTCAGATGAATGATTCAGCCCATTTAAATTGACTAGCTTAGACTTTCAGATGCCTAAAACCAGATGAGATGTACTTTCCTTACACTAACAGGTCCCACAACAGAAAGTTAAAAACTCATTGAACTGAAAGAATCATCATTCAAAATAAAGTGATTATTTCCTGAAATAATGAGCTGATTGCTGTCAAATGGTAATATCCTTTAGTGTTAGAATGCGATCATTTGGCTGGGAATAGAGAAGAAACACTCATTATCAGAAAATACATTTGTGTGAAACTAGATTTCTTTCTTGACTCTCAAAAAAAATTACATATAATCACCAGAATTCCTAGATTACTTTCTTGACTCTCCAAAAAATTGCATATAATCACCTATGACTGTGCAGATATGAGGGCAACCATTCACTTCTTAATTGTGCTGGATTGAGTTGCTAGTTGCATGCAGACTACAGATCAGACTTGGATCAATAGTAGAAATATGGAACAATTTAGAAGAAGCAGACTCCACATCTGGGGTTCCTGAAAGCCCTGAAGCCTTTTTAAGCTTACTGATTTAACTGAACTATGAGCTGTTAAAAAACACAACCAACAAATCAAAACAAAAACCAAAAAAACCCATAACACCACCCCCACCCCAAAAAGTAATTCCCAAACCCCAAGGTTTTGAAATCCTCACATACTACCTGCATAAGCATTTGGGTGGAAAAAAAGAGAACAGAGCATCCTGGATACATAACAGCTGTAGAAAATAAATGGAGTTCACAGATGTTTAGATGTCTTGATATCTTCATTTTAGTTGGCAATTTCTTTAAGGAGTGAAACTATGGCTTCTTGACTTCCTTAGAATATGTAGTTCTATCAAGATATTAGAGAAATCCAGAGGTACATTCAGAGTCTTGGAGAAGTTACTTCAAAGACCTCTCTCTCAAACATAGTTCTAGGCTGCACTAAAAACATTCCAAAATGTTCGGAACCTAAGATAGCTACTGGATACTATCAAGTGTGGAAGTATATGAGAATCAGAGTTTGGGTCGGTAGGATAGCTTAAGAAGTATCCAATAATGGAAAGACCTCAAACAAAACTGTAATGTAATGATACGCAAAATCATCTAAGTCTTGAGAGCGATATGAACAGTAAGGCTTTACATAATGCAATCTTCCATGAATTTATACTTTAAATTTAATTTTATTTGTTATATTTAAGTTGCCAAATTCAGATTAACTTAAATACTTACATTAATACTGTTCTGAAAACTTGTACTGTCCTATTCTATCTTACCTATATTTTATTACTTTTATATCCAAAACCTATTTTAAGTCCACATGTAACCATTATCTAATACTATACTGAAATATAAGTTGTCGGTTTTGAACAAGCTGTATGTCTTTGGTTTTCTGCTAGCTCATTTTCCCCTGTCATTTCAATAGTAATTTTCACACTAATTTCACGTGTTGAATCCAGTGACAACTACTATCCTATTCCAAACAGGGTGAATAGATTCTGCAAGAAAAGCAATTCAAAGGACCTAATAAAGTCTTAGGAGTAAGCTGTAAAGCCCTATCTGCCCTTATTCTGAAAATTACACCACTGAAGTAGTTAAATAAAATGAGTGTGTATATATATAAGTATATGGAGATCTATGCATAAGGAAAACATATCATTTCCATGCTCCTGTTGTAGCTGTGGTAAAGAGACGTTGAAAAGATTCACCATTTGACAATGATTTAAGTTGCATTCCATTTCTGATGTCTGTTTCTTATTACCACCCATGTCTCTTGTCATCTTCCTATAGCTTTATCTTTGTACTATCGAGAACATCTGTTTTCTGAATTTAAAATAACACCAAAATTTAATCTTCATTTTCTTTTAGTAAAGATTCAGGTCAAGGCTATCATGATCGGTTTACCGTTTCCTGACATATCAGTCTAATGCATTGCTGTGGGGTTACCTATTCAAATCAATCATAATCACCTTTCATTTAAAAGGGCACTTCATCAGTGTGAATATTAATCTAGGGTCAACAATAGATTCCCCCAAATTGAAGAGGCCAATAGGTTAGACAGATACTTGGTGCTTGTCCTGTGTTCCCTGTAAACTGAAAACTGATCTATACTTTTTCAAATTTGGGAAGTACATGGGATGTTTTGATTTGTGGCATGGAAGATAAGGGTAAGTACGTGATGAAGACCAAAGGCACTGTAAATCATTAGTGTAGTAGTACACATCTTGTCTATTAGACATTTTACTAATATCAACTAAGTTGACCTATCAGGTTCCTATACTTTTGGAGTGCATGACAGACAGAACATCATTCATTATTTTATGCTCTTTTTTCTATTTGTTTGTGCTACCAAAGTTTTTTGTCAAGCTTTTACAATACTGAAGCTCTTGCAGTATGGAAACCTGTAAAATTACTTAAGGTTTCATATGTATGGGAAAGTTATACTCACTTGAATTATGTCAATTAAATTATTCTGGTGAGATGAGAATTTAAACTATTAGTCCTTTTATGAACATTCTTATTCTGGAATAAAGGTGTTTATGTCATTTATATTTAAGATCAGACAAAAATCTACATACTACTTAGTATAAACGTGTATCCACCCAGGAAATCATACCAAGTCTGGCTGGCATGAAAGGTCTGTTTTATCAACATGGGCATGCTTTGCTTTCTTGCTGTAGACTTTGACACTAATGGATTTAATCAAAACTGCGCTTGCTACTTTTCCATTAATGCAACATTTCCGGTTTGGTAACAAGATACACATTGTAGAAGTCACTTGCCACCTTTTTTAAAAAAAGATATATAATAATTTGCCATTGTTTACCATTTGTTATAATAGGTGGCAAATTTATTTAGTGAAACATTTTGATGACCATTGACATGACTGTGTAGAAGAATATTCTATAATTAGTCAATCAGTAACAGCCAAGATGGTTTTTATAGCTACCAGATGGATAATTCATATATTCACTTAGAAGTATCCAGACTGTTTGATAATAAAGAGAATTTTGAATACATGTTTTCCTTTAAGATCATCAAGCACTTTGTAAAATTACACTAGAATACAAAGGACAATAATATTCCTTTGAGTTAAAATAAGAGTGATTAAAATGTAATTTACAATGTTCTTGAAACATGCATCTCAAGTTTTGGCAATTACTTGGCATCTATACTAAAAAAAATAAATACATCTCATGGAAAATACAATTCCAGTCGTTTACCAAAGTGAAATTTGTATTGATTGCAGTTCTGTATTACTGTTGTCTTTATGCAGATCCTTGGAATACCAACAGTTAATCTAACATAGCCAAGTTTGCTATATATTAAGCCTAAGAAATCATATTTCTTTCATGACAAAGAATGCTGAGTTTACATTTTACCTCACAAAGAATGGAAGTTAATTTTACTTTTCTGCTTTCATGGCATGTACAACTAGGAAATTATGTTTCAGCCCATGTTCCAGACCCGTACTGAGGTTTAAATTACACAAGATTCTTTAAACTCATCTAAATTTTCCTCATTTTAAATCATTCTGTCAGTGCTTCAGTATGATGAGTATTACTTGGTGGAAAGTCTGCAAAAATAATCTCATAGGGAATTATCTTTCCAGTAGCTTATTAAGCTCCCAAGAACACTCCCTCTGATTTTCAGTATCCTGCTGTTTGCTTTCAAAACTAAACATCATTAGCATGTAAAACTGAGACTGAATTAACTGAATTTTTTTATATATATAAAGTATATATATATATTTTGAAATGAGAGTGAAAACACCAGAATTAGCACCCAAACTTGTTATTTGTAGCATAATTTCTTAAAGTATTTGCTCCACAAGAATGCCTACATTGGAAGAAGATCCAACAAAGATGTGTTGATAGCTGTTCATGGTAAACAGATGTGGAGAATCTGACCCTGGTCCTACTAGTGCCATTTCTAGAATGGATGATATATAAATTAGTCTACTCCCTGAATAAGAAGCATTGTAATAATACATCACTATTTTCAGAAAAGTATTGAATACTATATAGACAGCCAAGTAACAGATTTTCTAATGGCAAAATTAGTTTTCCTAATACGCTGGCCTGTCACTGGAATCAGTTTGCCTTAACAAAAATAAATACAACACGGAAGGTCAATAATGACTTGCACTTTGGGTTTGGGCGTTTTGTTTGGGTTTTTTTTCCATAATAAATCTCCTTAAAGGTTACAGCGCACTTAATTCTAGGTGCAGGCTAGAAAATCTTCCAAATTCAATTAAAAAAAAACATCATGTTTTTCCTGTACTTTACTAAGGTGTAATCCACTTAAATTATAATATATTAGGAAAGTAGTAATGATAAAAAAAAAAAAGGTGTCAAAATAACAGTATTCCTCCTCTTAGCATAAAAGACAGACAAGCTACCTCCCAGTGAGAACAACAGGTAATTTCCCTCTGATTATTAGCAAAATGTGAGTGAAAGTAAAAAAAGATATATTAGCACCAGCACATGTGTATGTATGTGTGCATATATTTGGTGAGATATATATACATTAATGGTTTTATATATATATGTTTATTATAGGAAAATATACTGTATGTGTTTGTTTGCTTGTAGATTAATGACTGGCTATTAAAATGCACTGACCATAATTACTTCAATATCTACTTTAGTTACAGACAACATATGGGATCAATGGTACTTGATTGATGGAATACTTGTAGGTCCAAGTATTTTTGGTTTTTTTTTGTTTGTCTTTACCTTGAAAATAGTTTTAAAAGTAGGTGTTTTGTTAATCATTATTGTATTTCTATTCATGTTATTCTGCATTCATGTGAATACATTTCTACAGAACAATAATCAAGTTAATATTCTATGTCCTGAGCATCATTTCCTTTATAAGATGGAATTTACAAAACTGGACTAAGTGAACGCACTAGAAACATGTGAGATTATTACATTATGTATAGCCCTTGCTAATACTTAAATTGTTTAAAATTCCTTTTTCCTAAGAGAATATATGGAGACATCTAGCCAAAAGAAAAATCTCACAAAATAAGCATGTCATGTGTTTCCTAACATATGAATTGACATGATCATGTTGAAATGAACAAAAGGACAGTCCATTGTTGAATAGAAGGCTAGACATTAAAATAGTGTATGTAAATAAGTTAAGTATACTTTTTTAATGCAAGAACAAAAAAGCTCCAATCTTCACTAATTGTTGGAAGTATCTGGAAAATGTGAACTCATTTTCAGAATGTAAGCCACTCTGACATATATAATATTTTTAGTACATTTTTTCTTTGCCATATCTAGTTGAAAGTGCATGGATAGTACCTGTCATGCAATTACTGAAAAGAAATTAAAAATAGTCAAAGATTAACATGCACATTCACGAATTTACTTGAAGAATGCCAGTGAAAAGAGATGTCCCTTTCTTTTACATTATGAGGGTATACATCTATCCCCCCTGCATAAACCTCTGGATCCTTAATAAAACAAAACAGAATGATCTTCCTGATCAATAGAGAACTTTCAGAAGCCATAGCAAGTGCTCCTCCTTAACAACAGTCAGGAATCCAAATAAGTCCCAAGTGCTTTTTGTTTTATCTGACCATTTAAATTTGTTCATCTTACCAAAACAGGTTTTTTGGGGTGAGGAAAATGTTAATGGAGACAGACTATTCTATTTTTATATCTTTTTCAACTGATGTGAAATCTGTAAAATTTAAACATGAAAAACTTCACTTGCATTAAAAAAATCATATCTGATAATGTATCTGATCTTTATATCTTATTATATCTGATAATATATCAAGTAGTTCTGTCTTGATATTCTTTGGAAGTTTTGATTCCTAATACAGATGAACTTTTTTAGGCTGTTTTAGTTGTTCTGTTAGTATTAGTTGTTCAGTTTCTAGTACTTTACCACTACCTTCTGTGTGTCTCATAGGAGTCTCCAAACACCTGTGTGCACCAGAAATTTATTCTTTTATCTGATGCTAGGAACCCTGAGGACAAACTGATCAAAGAAGGAAAGGCTCACCTCCCCTAAATGCAGTCTGCCTGTAACATTGAACCAGCAAAACACTCAATACATCCTTAAATCCACTTGCAGCAATTAATTAACTGTTCAATGTAAATTAGGGCCTCAGCCTTGTAATTCTAAGCACTTTTGGGTTCTTACTTTATGAGAAAGCAGTGCTACTGGAAACATGCCACAGTGAGTAAGACTGCTTCTCAATATTCTCAGAACACTTGCCTACCCAACAGCAAGATATCTGCATGGATATCAGTTCACCTACATGCCTCAGAATCAAATTCGATTATCTAATTACCTTACATAGTTTTTGTTGCACAACAAAAATAGTGGCCTTCAATTTTGCAATGTTCTTAATTACTTTTAAAAAAATAATAATTGCTGCAGAGCAGCATTAACACTGAGTTCTCCACATCTTTCATTGAACATTACTGTAGCGCTGAGCCTTTCCTTTAACTTCTTGAACTGTCATATAAAGCACAAATGAAATTTCCAAAGAAGTTCTACGTTTATATCAAAATGAATGGTAAGTATGAAAAAGTATAGTTCAAGAAACAGCTATATTGTCCCATTGTCTGCTATCACTATATAAACAAGTACTAGGATACACCCCGCAAAGACTATATTTTAATAGAGTGGGAAAGTTGCACATTTTAAGTTCATGGACTCTTTCTTTTTACTACATATTTTAAAAGCTATCTGTCATCTAGTGGATTTAATTTTGGCTTAAGAAAACAGTGGCTTTAGCTGTAATCAATGAGACAAAACACGTTATAATGCATTGTGATGAAACTGATATTTTACTAAATGTTGAAGTAACTGTTGGCCTGAATTCGCATCTGATAAGCAATCTTTGATACAGCGGATGTCATTAAAACTTTTAAATGTTTACAGAAGCTTAATAGCTTATACATAATTTACCAGAAGGGATTGTAAAATCTCAGAACAACCATTAAGGTTGTTCCATACAACAATCCATAAAGGAAATCCATACATTAATGATAACAGAGTTGAAGCACTGCTCATTTTGATAATTTTGTACTTCATTCAGATGAAAAATCAGTTTATCTTTTCAGTCCCTACAGTGGGTAGACATACCAATCATGTACAAACTTCCAGGTATGCTACAGAGGATTTGAACAGTAAAGTTTCTTAAATAATTTGATCGAGTAACAATAACAATGGAAGAAGAAAAATTAACAGGTTCGCCACAAAATCCATTGATTCAAAATACTTTTTTCCATTTGAAGGTCATCCTGTTTTATATTCTAATCCCATGAGTGTTACCCTGTGCAGAAGATCCAAACAAATTATTATTGTTTCTTTTGCCTTTTTCTTCTTTTCTTTTGCTTTTTTTTTTTTGTTTCTTTGTTGTTTGATTTTGGTTTTTGTTTCTTTTTCTACTTAACTAACACTCTGTACACAAGTATTTATGCAACACTGTCTCATCTTGGAGTTTGTAGTTGGTTCTCATTGACTTGAGATTTGTTTCCTGTAAGACCTTTTTCAATCTGGTATGTTTGTTGCTGGTATCAGTGTTGAGGAACAGGAAGATACCCCAGGTAGCCACCTAATGAGGACAGTGAGGACCAACAGATTCAAGTGGTTCTACCTTAAACTTGAGAATCTTTTTTTCTGGAAAAAAAAAAAAAAAAAACCAAAACCCCACCACCAAAACCCAAACAAAACTATGTGTTTTACCTTCATTAACCATCTCTCCACCCTAACCTTAATCCCAGCCTTTGCTCTCCATCCAGCAAGGCACCTATAGAGAGCCAAAGAATCACAAAAAAACAGAAGGTGAATTGGTAATTTTTCTCTCTTTTGTCTGCAAGCCCTTCTTTCTCACCATGTCCTTTTTCCCACAAAAGCTTTTGCTCAGGGACTTTCCTTGGATGGATTCTGTGGGTCATCTCCTCCAGCTCCTGAATACATTGCCAGGTACCCCATCCAGCCATGACATAAAAAGCAAGCTGGAAATTGAAAACCAGATGAAACTTAGACTTTCATTTAGTGGTCCTGAGAAGGGGAGTTCCCCTGTGTTTGAGATAATTTAGAGAAAGTACAGATAACTAGGATGAGAAAGACCTCTCCAAGCACCTCCTGTTCTTTTGTGGGGCAGATTCTTCCCCCTCAATGTCATCTAGTTTTAAGGTTAAGATTACAGTCAGGATTAAGATATCAGTTATAGAGCTAATATTATAGACAGGGATAAGCCTGGGCCTAAAATTTTTGCTGTTCTTTAACTAAGGCCTGTGTGTCCCATTCAACCATTGTGTTGAATAACAATGAACCCCTGCTGGTCTCAAAAATCTAATACTTTAAGAGTTACAGAGAGAAAGTGTATATATCTGTTTAACTTGATTTTTCTTTGAGAAAATTTATTTCCTCTCCCATCAACAGGCTGAACCATGACCCCAGCCTCTTCTTACATTCAGCGTAGAAATATTTTTCCCTCACTAATCCTCACAATCCCCTAACAAGTAAATCCTGTGTACTCTTTCTAATACATTATGAACACATAGTATTTTATCCCTAAGACACAATGTACTTTGATATTTCATTTTGATGCTGTCTGATGAAAAAAAAATTAGGGAAAATAGGGTGAATGTAATTAAAAGGCAGAGAAATGCTGTCCAAAAGCATCTTTAAAAGACAATTTTATTCTGTTCACAGAATGAAATATCATCTCTAGATATTACAGACTTTCAAAGTTTTAAGAAGTAGAGGTCTGTATGCATTTCATAAATAGAAAATTAATGGGTGAAAAACTAATTAAACCTGATCTTACATTTAGAATATTTTTTATGTTTTAAAACATGGTTAATTTTGTCTCTATGATATGTCTCACTCCTACCACAGTCTAACAAAAGGTTGTGTTTCAAATGTAAATGAGACTACAGTAGATCTTGTAATATGTTAGCATTTTGAGACCATAATAGCATTAATAACAGAGAAAGTTCATATATTTGCATATTGTTGTTGCTAGTTAAAAAGTATATTCTTTGCATTTGTCTCTGCATCTTTTCACCATAAATAACAGTAACACAAATATCTAACTTAAAGAACAAAAACAAACCAGAAGTAGCTTAAAGTTGCATGTATTAAACATAAACAAAAGAAATTCTTTTGACAGTAACAATTTTAAGACAAGCAGAACACAGTTGCAGGCAAGTATTCATGACCAAATTTATCTGGAATAATATATTCCTCAACAGGTTGCCTAGTAGTATCATTTTTGAGCATTGAACTTTATATTAATTTAAAAATAAATGCAAACATATAAATGTTTGGAAAACAACGGTTTAAAAAAATTAAAATATGCATACTTGCTTTTAATATAAATTTATTTTTCTTATACATTTTGAAGTCAGATGAAACATTGACATAGGTAGATCAGATAATTGATCAGTATATTCTTAGATTAGGAAATCTTTGCCTGCAGAACATTAGACCAGGGAACCAAAAATAATAAATCAGTGATGTATATGACATCTAGAAGCAAGTTGCCACAGTGCTTCATTTAAATGTGTTTAAGTAGACCCTTAGGCTTCAAAATGCTCTAGGGTGGAATCAGCAAGAGGGAGTACACTCAGCAATGCACTTGGCATAGAGTGAGTCTGCTCAGAGAGTAATACCACACAGATGTGGGCCATGAATACAGACACACTTGCATTAATTTATGCTACAGGAAGGAACTTTTGTCTCAGCACTTTTAACCACAAGTCTTCTTCTGAAGGTAGATGCTCTCATTCTTTAAAAGGAACAAATCACACAGAAGGAAGTCTCTCCTACCAAGATTTTGTTTCCTTTCCTCTGTAAAAACAAAAGACTGAATTGTCCTAGTTTGTGGGAAAGATTAGAAGCTTTTCTGAGATTTTTTTTATTCTTTCTCCCTCATAAAGGATAAACGTAGTCCCCTAAAGCTGGGGTAATTCTCTGTAGGTCTCATGAATTAAACCTGAGGGAACAGGTACAATTTACTGGGCTGTAATTATAAAAATTACTCAGGTGCACAGCTAGAGAAAGCTGTACTAGAAACAATAAAAATTTAGTTAAGAAAATTAACTAGTTTGGTTAGGGAAAAAAAAATCATTAGAGGGCCTTAGTCTTGTTTCTTTGAAAGAAAAAAAAAGTTATGTTGAAAAGGAATTTGGAAACATTGCTATGAATGTCAAAGACAAGATGGAACTGCTTATAGTTTGAGTAGAAAAGTTCTGCAGAAAATGATAGAATAGCTGTTAAACTGTTTAGAATCTATCTCAACATATTGCCATTTTTGGGAAAATTATAAAGACATTTTTGCTTACTTGGATTTCTTCTTTCTTCAGAATGTATAGTAGAAGACCATCCACATTTATATATTCATTAAGCCTGTTCATGGTTTAGGATATACTTTGTTTTCTTTGGAGATTACATTCAGCAGAAACACTGTTGTCTGTGGCCCAGGGGCTTCATAGTTATGATAAAGCCTAATCAAAATCCGGTTTGTCCAGTATACAACATGTTTCAGAATAAATTTTAAAAATCCTTGAGAATATCCCTATGATCATTGTAAGAAACTATGGACTAGGGTATTGTTTATTTAAATTTATGTTAAGCCCATATGTAAATGTAAAGATTAGACAACAAAAGATAAGATAACCACCAGGTGTCCAGGATGTCGCTTGTGAAAAGATACGATCACTGCCAAGTGTCCAGGATGTCGCTTGTGAAAAGATACGATCACTGCCAAGTGTCCAGGATGTCGCTTGTGAAAAGATACGATCACTGCCAGGTGTCCAGGATGTCGCTTGTGAAAAGATACGATCACTGCCAGGTGTCCAGGATGTCGCTTGTGAAAAGATACGATCACTGCCAGGTGTCCAGGATGTCGCTTGTGAAAAGATACGATCACTGCCAGGTGTCCAGGATGTCGCTTGTGAAAAGATACGATCACTGCCAAGTGTCCAGGATGTCGCTTGTGAAAAGATACGATCACTGCCAGGTGTCCAGGATGTCGCTTGTGAAAAGACAAGATCACCACCAGGTGTCCAGGATGCCACCAGGTGTCCAGGAACCGACAGAAACAGGACAATGAGACAAAGGAGGAAGACCAGCAGGAGGCAGAAAACGACACCCCCCCTAACAACAAAAGCATGACTCCACTACCTCATGAACATGGAAGTAAAGATGTATAAAAAGGGACTGTTTGAACTGCTCAGTACGGCAGTTGGTGGAGCGCAGACTCCCCTGTCGTCCAGCGCTGTCTTTGCTCATATTCTACTTGCTATAATTAATAAAATTTTAATTGGATTATGATCCATTGTGGTCTCAATTTATAACAATTTCTGGTGCCGTGACTCGGATAAGGAACAGTGGGCTTTGGTCCTCCGGGGAGGCGCCCCGTGACATTTCGCGGCCCTGCGACCAACAGCTTACTCCAACCTTACCGACGAACCTAAACTCTAGAATAATGAGCAAAGGAGAAACCGGTAAAATCCCATAAAAATTCTGTGCACGGGAGTCCGGATGAAGACGCAGGACGCGTAAGTATATTGCGAATTTGTTCGCAAGGTTTGCCGTTCGGGCGGGATTGGGTTTCCTGGAATATAACGAGTGAGAGGTTCGATATACTGAACCAAGCGAGTGTGGACTCTTAAGTACTGCGTTTCCCATCTCCCGCGAGGGACTGGGCCAGGAACAAGGGGAGCGAGTGAGTGTATGTTTGTGGATATTCCAGAAGATGGGGACGAAGGGCAGCAAGCCTTCGAATCCCATGGGATGGGTACCCACTGTACCTAAGAATACCCCTCTGGCATATATCTTAGACAATTGGAGATATTTCCCTGGGACCCTAGGGAAAGATAAGCAGAAAGTGATAGAATATTGTACTAAGATATGGGGAGGGAAGAAGATTTCTAAAAATGTCTTTTGGCCAGTATATGGGTCAGAAGAAGATTGGGTAAGACAACAATTAAACCTCTGGGTTAATAATAAAAAACCCCTTAACCCGGAAGAGAGTCAATATGCGGAAGTGTGGCTAGAAAGACCAGGAGCTAGACTTTATCCACTGAATGAAGTAAAAATTAAACAAAGAAAAAAGAAGGAAGAGTTAGACGAAACCCTTCTAACCCCCCCTCCTTACATCCCTCCTCCTGCTCCCGCAGAGGTCCCCAGAGCGCCCACTCCCCCACCAGAGTCGGAACAGGGGTCTCCCCCTCCTCCTAGACGCGTAACTAGAAGTCAAAAAGGGGCAGCTCAGATGTACCCCCTAAGGGAAATACCCATGGGGGGACCTCAACCTGTGATTGGATATATTTCTGTGCCTCTAAATTCGGCTGACCTACGAGATTTTAAAAGAACCGAGATGGGAAACTTAATTGAGGACCCACTCGGAGTGGCAGAAAGATTAAATCAATTTTTGGGACCAAATCTTTATACTTGGGATGAGATGCAATCTATCCTTGGTCAATTATTTACTACCGAGGAAAGAGATATGATTAGACGAGCAGGAATGAGACTGTGGGATGCTCAGCATGCCCAGGGGCCCCAAGCAGACATTAAATGGCCACTCCAAAGACCTAATTGGGATAATCAGGATCCGGTGCATAGAACTCATATGCAGGACCTGAGAACTATAGTAATCCAGGGGATTAGGGAAGCAGTACCCCGTGGCCAAAATATCAATAAAGCATTTAATGAAATGCAAAAGAAAGATGAAAGCCCTACTGAGTGGCTGGAACGTCTGAGGAAAGCCCTTCAGCTGTACTCTGGGGTAAATCCAGACGACCCTTTAGGGCAAGTGCTCCTCAAAACTCAGTTTGTGGCAAAATCATGGGAAGATATCAGAAAGAAGATTGAAAAGTTAGAAGATTGGCAGAATAGAGGGTTGGATGAATTATTGAGGGAAGCTCAGAAAGTCTACGTAAGGCGGGAAGAAGAGAGCAGCAAGCGACAAGTAAAAATGATGATAGCAGCGGTCAGAGAGGATCGCAAAGGGTGGACTGGTGAACACAGATCTGCTGGAACAAAACAAGGGAACGTAGTAGTAAAGAAGGAACAGAGATGTTGTTTTTACTGTGGAAAGAAGGGACATATAAAAAAGAATTGCAGAGAAAGGATCAAGGATGAGGAAATATTGAAAATGGAATAGGAGAGTCAGGGGCTCTATATCTTAGGGGACCGGAGTCATCATGAGCCCTTGATAAAATTAAAAATAGGTCCCCATAAACAAGAGTTCACCTTTTTAGTAGACACTGGGGCTGAAAAATCAACTATTAAGCAAATACCTGAGGGATGTAAAGTTTCCCCTGAAAAAGTACAAGTAATTGGGGCAAAAGGAGAACCCTTTAAAGTAAGCAAAATCAAAAATGTGGTATTTGAAACTGAAAATAAATTTGGAATGGGTGAACTCTTGCTCGTCCCTGAAGCAGAATTTAATCTGTTAGGACGAGATTTAATTGTTGAATTGCAATTAGAAATTAAAGTGAAAAATCAAGAGCTAACAGTGTCTGCTTATCCTTTGACCGTGGATGATCAAAAACAAATTAACCCTGATGTCTGGTACTCTCCGAACACAATTAGTAGACTGGAAATCCCACCGATTAAAATCCAAATTTCCGAACCCCACATACCTGTGAGGGTAAGGCAATATCCCATATCCCTAGAAGGACGGAGAGGATTAAAACCAGAAATTGATCGATTGTTAGCACAAGGAATCTTAGAGCCTTGTATGTCACCCTTTAACACTCCCATTCTGCCTGTAAAGAAACCAAATGGGAACTATCGGCTCGTACATGATTTAAGGGAAATAAACAAAAGAACTATCACCCGGTTCCCTGTAGTAGCAAATCCATACACACTGCTAAGCAAGCTAGGACCCCATAACTCCTGGTACAGTGTGGCTGATTTAAAGGATGCCTTTTGGGCCTGTCCACTGGCAGAAGAATGCCGTGATTATTTTGCCTTTGAATGGGAAGACATAGAGACAGGCCGTAGACAGCAATTGAGATGGACCGTGCTTCCCCAAGGGTTCACTGAGTCCCCTAATCTGTTTGGACAGGCCCTGGAAGAGCTCTTAAAAGAATACCAGGTACAAACGGGAAACGTGCTGTTACAGTATGTAGATGATCTGCTCATAGCAGGGAATAATAAGGAGGATGTAAGAAAAGAAAGCATTCGACTCCTAAACTTTCTTGCACAAAAGGGCCTACGGGTATCACAAGAAAAGTTACAATTTGTAGAGGAAAAAGTGAAATATTTGGGGCATTATTTGTTTAACGGCAAGAAGATATTGGATCCAGAGCGCATTAAAGGAATTCTGGAATTACCTATGCCTGTCACTAAGAGGCAAATTCGGCAGGCATTAGGGCTATTTGGGTATTGTAGGCAATGGATAGAGAACTATAGCTTTAAAGTTAAATTCTTATATGAGCAACTGTCTAAAGACAAAATACCCAAGTGGACCCCTCAGGATCAAGAACAGTTTGCCAGTCTCAAAAGGGAGCTAAGTCAAGCACCGGTTTTAAGCCTCCCAGATTTAAAGCGGCCATTCCATTTATTTGTTAACATACATGAAGGAACGGCATTCGGAGTATTAACTCAGGAATGGGCCAGACAAAAGAAACCGGTGGCATACTTATCAAAGCTGTTGGACCCTGTGAGCAGGGGTTGGCCGAGTTGTTTACAAATCATTGTTGCTGCTGCCTTATTACTTGAGGAAACGAATCGCATCACCTTTAATGGAGAAGTTGTCTTATATGCGCCTCATAACATCAGGGGAGTGTTACAACAAAAAGCAGAAAAATGGCTTACAGATAGCCGATTATTAAAGTATGAGGGAATACTTATAGAATCCCCTAAACTATCTTTGAAAACTATTGGAGCAGTTAACCCCGCTGAATTTTTGTACCCAGGAGAAGGTAATGAACTATTGCACAATTGTTTTCAAACAATTGAACAACAGACACGTATTAGGCCAGACTTAGAAGAAGAAGAACTACAATGTGGAGAAATATTATTTATAGATGGGTCATCACGAATAATGGAAGGTAAACGATTGTCCGGATATGCCATCGTTAAGTTGGAAAAAGGAGAATTTAAGACAATAGAATCAGGCCCGCTGAGTGCCAGCTGGTCAGCTCAAGCCTGTGAGCTGTATGCATTGTGGAAAGCATTAGTGTCACTAAAGGAAAAGGATGGAACTATATATACAGACTCACGCTATGCGTTCGGAGTAGTACACACTTTTGGGAAAATATGGGAGGAAAGAGGATTCGTTAACTCACAGGGAAAAGAACTGATACACCCGGAATTAATTCGGCGAGTTCTGGGGGCATTAAAAAATGCCAAATAAAATAGCAGTTGTACATATAAAGGGACACCAGCGAGGTACAAGTTACCAAGTTAGGGGAAATAATGCAGCGGATACAGAGGCAAAACGAGCTGCAGGCAATTATAGTACGATTTTAACTATACAACAAATACCTGTTAGTAAAAATTTGAGTTTTGAGTCTGCAGAAAAGGAAAAACTAGAACAAATGGGAGCTAAGGAACAGGATGGTAAGTACATATTGCCAGATGGGAGAGAAGTTTTGCCGAAGGGCATAGCATTCGAAATATTTTCAAAAATACATAGTAAAACACACTGGGGAACCCAGGCGTTAGTTGATCATTTCAATCAACAGTTTGCCTGTATAGGCGTATATAACATAGCAAAGGCAGTCACGGCGACCTGTGAGACCTGTCAAAAGGTTAATCGAAATAACCTGAGACAAAAACCTCTTGGAGGGCGTTCCCCAGCATACAGACCTTTCTCACACATACAAGTGGATTTTACTGAACTACCCAGGGTAGGGCGTTACAAATATTTATTAGTAATGGTGGATCATTTAACACATTATGTTGAGGCTTTTCCTACCTCCAAGGCAACTGCTAACCAAGTTACTAAAGTATTACTTGAACACATTATACCTCGATATGGAGTACCTGAAGTAATCGACTCGGACAGAGGAACACACTTTGTGTCAAAAATTGTTAGAAATCTAACAGAAAGCTTGGGTATTAAGTGGGAATACCATACACCATGGCATCCACAAAGTTCGGGAAAAGTTGAAAGGATGAATGGGGAAATCAAAACTATTCTAACTAAATTAATGATAGAGACCAAATTATCATGGATTAAGTGCCTACCCATGGCACTATTAATTCTCAGAACTAGACCCCGAGCGGATGTGGGAATATCAGCATTTGAAATGGTGTATGGAATGCCCTATAGAATTGAAAGTCCACAAACAAATATTTTAATTCGAGACCGTGCGATAAATGAATATGTTTTACAATTAGCAGAACATCGTAACAAGCTTTGGGAACGCGGACTGATTGTGCAACGACCCCCGTTGGACTTAAAAATTCACAATATTAAACCTGGGGATTGGATATTGATTAAAGTGTGGAAGGAAGAAACCCTAAAACCCAATTGGGAGGGACCTTATCTTGTTCTGCTTACAACAGAAACAGCTGTCCGAACTGCTGAGCGTGGATGGACTCATGCCAGTCGCATTAAAGGCCCAGTGACGAGACCCCACTGGAAAGTAATCAGTACACCAGGTGACACAAAGATAACATTGAGAAGATAAAGTTATGATAGAGACTTTATTTGATTATTTTGCTGCATTACCTTTTGGTATAAAGTGTGTATTGCTGTTTATATTTGTTATAATTATTTTTTTTATTTATTATATATGAAAACGTACAAAGTGTGTTGAAAGAAATTGCTAAACTTATGCAACCACACAATATTGAATATAGAAGATATGCTGATGCAAATAATATATGCACTCTAGATATATGAATTAGGTGTAATAATTTGAACTACAATTGCTATCCATTTGCTTGTTTTAAATGTAAGGTATGCCAGGATAAATGGTGGACACACTGTGAATTCGGATACCCTCCGACAGGCGTTTGCACACAGTGTTGGAAAATCCAAAGAACTCTTACTGAGTAGAAATCAAAACAATTAGAGTCTAAACAAGAAATTATTTGAGAAGCACATGAGTGGTGAGAAATTTTTGCCAAAGGAATAAACCCTCAATATTATTGTTACCACTCCACCAAACCAGTCCCCTTTGTAGCTGAAATCTTGGCTATAAAGTGCAAAAGGGAAGTATTAACCATGTCTTGCTTTGCCCCATTAGTTAAAGCTGCAAAATAGGAAGCCTATGTAAACAGGCAGAAAGCCCAAAGCAGCTGTTCTCCTGAAGAATTCCCTTGCTGCCGAGAAGATGGTACACCTCGTGGCTCGAAGCAACCGAGTCGACGGGCAAGGCAGAGGAGGAACATACTGCGGAGAAAAGAACCAGAACAATGGGATGCAAAAGCAGCAATGGCCGAAATTCCCCAGGACTGGTAAAAATATACTCAAATTGGCAAAATTTACAGACACCCTTTTTCCTGGTATACCGTTAGTTTTGTTATTGATAATGACCCAAGCAAATGGAAACCCTCATGAACCTTTTAAATGGACCTTAATCAGGTGGGAAGGACAAGTAACCATTCAGACTCAAGTTACTCCAGGAGCCCCTAGTTTTCTCTGTGCGCTGTGTGATCTCATACCAGTAAAACCCTGCCTGAACAAACATGGATTTTATTTTTGCCCTAGTTCGAACCATGAGAAAGGATACTGTAATTACCCAGGACATTATTATTGTGCCTACTGGGGTTGTGAAACAGTAGCCTCAGATTGGGAGGTTGACCAAGACAAGTATTTATGGGTAGGGTGGGGTCCTTTCGGATGTGAACCACCGAAACATGGAACAAATGGAGGTTTTTTGAATGAGGGTACATGTGACAAAATCTACATTAATGTGACACACCCAGAAGATGCAGGTTGGTTGATAGGAAAAACATGGGGGGCTAGACTTTGGGAATCAGGAACCGATAGGGGAGGACATTTCCTTATAAAAAAGGAACCGATACCTCATGATCCTTTACCAGTAGGACCAAATCTGGTTCTGAATCCACCTACTTCATCTGAAGAAAAGGTTGCCCCCATAATTGTCGTAACCCCTTCTCCAGACTCCCTTTCAAAAAAAAAAAAAAACCAAAACAAAAAACTAATGACACTGTGACTGAATTCTCCTTTTACAGGGATTTAGAGTTGTCAGAATCTAAAGACCCCTTATGGAATCTCATGCAAGCCTCTTATCGTGCCCTTAATGAAAGCAAACCAAATTTAACTAAGGAATGCTGGTTATGTTATAATGTTAGACCACCATATTTTGAGGCAATTGGAAAACCAGGTAGGATTCAATGGTCTAATGGTTCAAACCCACGAGAATGCCCATGGGATAACCAGAGGAACCATACGCAAGGAATTACTATTCAATTAGTAACAGGCCAAGGAAAATGTATAGGTACAGTGCCCGAAAAGTATCAGCCTTTGTGCAACCGAACAGTCACTAACACCAATATAGAGAAACACAAGAATCAAAATGACAAATGGGCTATCCCAACACCAGGAGCTAAATGGGTTTGTTCAGACACTGGAGTAACGCCTTGCCTATCCCTAAACGTGTTTAATCAATCTCAGTTTTGTGTACAGGTGATTATTGTTCCTCGTCTGATCTATCACACCTCTGAGGAGGTGTTACACCACTTTGAAGGAGACCTGAACAGACAAAAACGAGAGCCAATTACAGTGGTAACCCTAGCTACACTGCTGATAGCGGGCGGAGTTGGAGCAGGTACAGGCATAGCCTCCCTAGTAAAAGGTCAGGAATTACAAAGTTTGCAGATGGCTGTAGATGGGGATTTAGCAAAAATAGAACAATCTATCCAAAATTTAGCCACTTCAGTAAAGTCTCTATCAGAAGTAGTGTTACAAAATAGAAGAGGATTAGATCTATTATTCTTAAAGGAAGGAGGGTTATGTGTAGCTCTCAATGAAGAATGTTGTTCTTTTGCTGACCATACGGGATTAGTCCAGGACGCCATGTCTGAACTCCGGAAAAGGTTAGATCAACGTAAGAAAGATCGTGAGGCGGGCAGGACATGGTATGAAAACTGGTTTAATATCTCACCTTGGCTAACCACTTTGTTGTCTGCTTTAGCAGGACCACTTATTATGTTGATTCTGGGACTTATATTTGGGCCTTGTATATTACGCTATATTTTACACTTTATTAGAGAACGGTTTGACATAGCTAAATTGCTTATTTTAACTACGAGGTCTAGGGCAAAATATAAGAGCGTATCTATTAATGAGGATGAAGATTGTTGTGAATGCGTTATGCCACGTGAAAACTATGCCTATTGTAATTGTGAGGTATTACCTTGTGAGTGTTATGATAAATGTTGGGATTGTGGAAAAAGGTTTGTTCGCAGTGCCGAGAATGAAAGCAGTGTATAATAAACAATAATAGGATAAAAAGAAAAAGGGGGGATTGTAAGAAACTATGGACTAGGGTATTGTTTATTTAAATTTATGTTAAGCCCATATGTAAATGTAAAGATTAGACAACAAAAGATAAGATAACCACCAGGTGTCCAGGATGTCGCTTGTGAAAAGATACGATCACTGCCAAGTGTCCAGGATGTCGCTTGTGAAAAGATACGATCACTGCCAAGTGTCCAGGATGTCGCTTGTGAAAAGATACGATCACTGCCAGGTGTCCAGGATGTCGCTTGTGAAAAGATACGATCACTGCCAGGTGTCCAGGATGTCGCTTGTGAAAAGATACGATCACTGCCAGGTGTCCAGGATGTCGCTTGTGAAAAGATACGATCACTGCCAGGTGTCCAGGATGTCGCTTGTGAAAAGATACGATCACTGCCAAGTGTCCAGGATGTCGCTTGTGAAAAGATACGATCACTGCCAAGTGTCCAGGATGTCGCTTGTGAAAAGACAAGATCACCACCAGGTGTCCAGGATGCCACCAGGTGTCCAGGAACCGACAGAAACAGGACAATGAGACAAAGGAGGAAGACCAGCAGGAGGCAGAAAACGACACCCCCCCTAACAACAAAAGCATGACTCCACTACCTCATGAACATGGAAGTAAAGATGTATAAAAAGGGACTGTTTGAACTGCTCAGTACGGCAGTTGGTGGAGCGCAGACTCCCCTGTCGTCCAGCGCTGTCTTTGCTCATATTCTACTTGCTATAATTAATAAAATTTTAATTGGATTATGATCCATTGTGGTCTCAATTTATAACAATCATTATGAAGAAGGGTAATAAGTATTTTAAAAGAGAGCTTTTTTCCTTTCTTTGTCAAAGGTCTAGGACAATTCTCCATTTAAAAAGAAACAAATTTTTAAATTAGATCATCATTTGTGGTGAGAAATAATGCTCTTCAGAATTTTCTTTAGTGTTATGTCTGTTCAAATATATAGCTAAGAGAAAACATTAACAGCTCATGCTCTGTCACATTATTTCCTAATTAACACTGGAAACAGTTTTTTAAAAAATATTTTGACATTTAATAACCTAAATCAATTCAGTTTTTAAAATATTTTTTAGATATTCCACTCATAAATCTCATTCTTGTTTTTAATTTTGCTACTTTCTCACTTGAAGTCTTGAAATAATTTCTCATTTGATTTCATGTTGATAAAAAATTTGGGATAATAAAATGTGCATTTATCACATTAATTAAAGTATATCAATAGTATTTTTCATTTGCAAGTGCAGCTTTACCTTTTGCCCTTACTTACTAACATTTATTTTTTAAAAATATTATAAATAATACAATCACAGCATTAAATCTAATAAGTCATTCCAATAATGAAAGCATCTGCTTCAGTTACATTATCCAACTTCTATAAACTAAGAGTATTTTATCATAAAAATTAAAAGTTTAAACAGTATAATGTTGAATGCAAAAAGAATCATTCTCTACCATTTCTATTAACTTGTTCAAAAATATGTTTCAGCAAGAAATGAAACTCATGATTCCAGAACCTCAGACTGAATTTCACAAGTTCCCTCATAAACTAGTTCAAATATGTCTAGAATTTAAAAGGAGACAAACTATTGTTTATTGTCATCCAGGTCAGTTGTAACATAATTATGTAGCAATCTCCCACCCTTGTCAACCTTTTTTATTTTCCTTAGCTGTGTATCAACTGATGCTTGAGATTAGTTGGTGAATTAATCTGAATTATCTCGATGCATGCTGATATATGTTTCAGGATAATTTCTTGTTCCCCAGAAGCATTTGGAATACTTATGAAAGATTCATTTGTGTAGACTGATATATGTCATTCACAAATGCTCTTTTTTCTTAATTTAATGTGATAAGATATATTTGCAAATATGTATTAATAAATAAGCTACATATTTCTAGAACAGCTATTACAGTATAAAATACAAATCTGTTGAAAGGAATATTCCTTTGGCTTCCAATTTATAAAAGAAGTTATGTGTAAATAGATTCCAAGTATCAGTTAGTATGAAGCCTGTTTTGATTTCCTTCTGACAGCTTACAAGTGGCTGGAGTTCCTCATTGATCATGGGTGTGTCACTCTTCCTTTCTGCCTATATCACAGTAAGAATCAAAACAGCTCATAAAGACAGGTTTTATTCTAATTAATTATTAAATTATGGATGACTGATTGAAACCCAAGAGAACCTTGAAAAAATCAATGGCAATTTCATAGGCTTCTATTTTTTTCAATCAGATAATTGTTTTATGTTAGAATTTATGATCTGTTTTCTTATAAGAGTCTCTATTTGCCTGTAATAATTATGATACACCTATTTTCAAGTGCTTATGTAAGAATGTGTCCATATAACATTCAAGATTGTGCAATTCACTATAAAAGAGAAATGGAAAGTTTTTACACTAAGAGATGGATGATCATGAGAGACAGAGTGAAAAACCTGAGTCCAAATAGTATGGAAGGCTAAATGATTCACTTTTGAGTTAATGAGATCAACTTTTGCTACATCCTACAAGAAAATAAACAGAGCAGAAAATGTTAGGTTGTGTGCTCAGTGCCTGAAGCTGCTAGTTCATGGTGCTCATAAAGATGTCCTCCATAAATTCAAAGAGGCTACAGAGCTATTTAGGTAACTACTTTGGGCACAAGAACCATGTTTATGTGAGAATACTTGTTAACACAAGATTTAAACAGCTTACGAGTAAACTTACTTTACACACTAGAAAGCTTCTAACTACCAAGAGAGGTGAGATTCTACAACATCCTTTCAGTAACTAGAAAGGACTCCATAAAAGTTTTAAAGGTTCAATATGGTGTTTTATGAGTTCATGAAGGTCTCATGTACCACAGCTGATTGTGCTAACAGGATTTGGAATGGGTAAGGCAGGAGTGTCCCTTCCTGGCCTGTGATCACCTAAGCAATCCTTGCCTTTTACACAAGCAGAGTTATGATATGTGTCTCATAAAATAATCCAAACAAATGTATTTGAAAATCCAAGAAGTTCCTGTAAGACCTTTCTGAAAGTCCCATTAGCAGCTCCAAAAACCCTTTTCTTGTCAGCAGTAGATGAACAATGTCATTAGAAGGTTTGGAAATGACACTGAATTAACTGTGCCAGTTCTCATGCGAACAGGATATAAGTATAGTCTGTCCTCTGTGTTCATTTGAAGATCTTTTCTCTATAGGCTGCTAACTCAGAGAATGATTAATCTGTATACCGTCTACTAGACTTAGTAACACTTATGAAGTGCAATTACGTGCATCTTGTTCTTTCTGTAGCTCCTATTAGTCAGAAAATTCTGCAAAAATGCTTAAAACCTGATTGCTGTTGAGTAACTTTTTATTCAGTAACCCATATCCTTTTATAAGATGGCTGACCCACCTGTTACTGCCATGTGCCTGAGAAATTCATCAGACTGCTAACAATAAGGAAAGTCTCTCCACTGTACTTGATGATAACATCCCAATTCTGAATAAAATTACTCCTTCCAGGAATTAATCCAGGTTTCTCCATTTTAGACTGATGCTTTCAAAGCATGAAAATCTGGACTGAATGGAGAGAAGGGCCCCCATGTAATGGTGACTAAAATTTAATCTCATGAAATGAAGATGTAATACCACTGCTATCGTTTCCAGGAATGTAGTAAAACCAAATAATACAGAAACCCACAGTTTAACCACACTATTGATACACTTAGTTTCCTGAGGAGATGCACTATAGTGGGCACAGACCTGTCAATATGCATATAAACAGAGTTGTAAGACAAATACTTGATCAAAAAAGATTCTGGGAGGTGTCATGAATAATTTAAAAAAAAAAAAAAAAGACAAATAAAAGCCTCTGCATGTGGTCTGAAAATAAGCAGCAAGTCCTGCCATAAGTTCAGGCTATAGAGGTTATTTTCCAGTACACAGGTAGTTATGTAACTAGGTCTTTCCATTAAAAGAAATGCAGGTTGGTGGCAAGAATTTGGCAAGAATTAAGTCCCAGATCTCTTTAAGCTTCTGGGATGTGGTATTTTGCCTTCAAAATAAGGAATTTTTTCATAGATTTTATAAATTTAATAATTAAAATTTATTTTTATACAAAACATATTTGCCGTGAATACTTACATAAGGTGATGCTCTATGATGCTGCAAGAAAGATCATTTAAGCCTTTTTCAACACAGGCTAAACACAGTTAAATTCTTCCTTAACTCCTTGTCCCATCAGGTGATGGCCAGTCTTGTAACATCCTGTAAATGCAGCTCCTGTTGCTAAGGATAGGATAGGGCAGTTTCATAAATATCCAAACTGTTCATAGCAAAGACACAAAGGTCTGGGAAACTCTCCTATTAATTTGTTGATGATGGTAGGAAGACGATGTCTGCAAGAGGGATAAATTTTCTCAAGTCCTTCAGACTGTACTTCTTCTCTAGGGGGGCTCCTGACTTTCCAGGTACTACTGCTCTAATCCAAGTTTTCAAGTAATGAGGTGGGGAGCTCCACTCCCTCCCCTAGGGCCAGCCACATAAAGCTTTAAGATGTAAGCCACTGGCCCTGGTTCTTCTCTTACAACACCTGGATTTTCTCTGTGAAGAAAAATCTGCATCTTGCTACAAACAGTGCTGGAAGTCTCAAGCTCTGTATTTTATATCATCATGCTAATGAGCTAGTATTAACATTATGATGATGTATAATAATAGAACTTTTTTATTTTGCCAAAACTACCTCTGAAATAATGATTACATGTACAGTTGTACTTACCTACTTTTTAGTGAGAGAATGAACACGGCAGAAAGCTAATGAAGGTGCCTGACAGAGTTCATAATGTTTCTTTTTAGTATGATGAGTTAGCAATAATCAGTGGCATGAAATTTAGCAAGAACAAATGCCAGATTCTGCACCTGGGATAGAATAATGCTGGAAAGAAGGATAAATTGGGAGAGGAGTGGCTTGAGCATCCCTGCAGAAAGGGATTTAGGGGTGCTGGTCAACAGCAGGTTCAAAATGAGCCAGCAATGTGCCCTGGCAGCCAAGAGAGCAAATTGCATCCTGGAGTGAATCAACCACAGTGTAACCAGCTGGTCAAAAGAGGTTATTTTACCACTCTGTTCAGCATTGGTGTGGCCTCACCTTGAATACCATGTGTGGTTCTGGGCCCCACAGCTTAAGAAGGATGTTAAGGTATTTGCATCCAGAGGAGGGTAACAAACCTGGTGAAAGGGCTGGAAGGAACGTCCTCTGAGGAGCTGCCCACACAGCCCTGGAGGCCATTGACTCTTTTTGCCACAAGAGCACATTTGCTGCTGACTCATACTCTACTTGCTTTCTGCCTGGACTCACAGGTCTTTTTCTGTAAAGCTGCTTTGTGGATGGGTGGTCCCAAAGCTTCACTGTTGCCTGGGATTATCACTCCCAGGTTCAGGATTTTGCACTTGTCCTTACTGAATTTCATGAGGTTCCCTCAGGACCATACCTCCAGCTTATCAAGTTCCATCTGCTTGCAAGGACAAAATAAATTTGTCATGGGCATCTGAAACAACTAACTGGGGAGAAGCAGCTGAATTTGATTGAAGGATGGAGAGCAGAAAATCTGAAATCCAAAATGTTTTCCTCTTCTTCTAGCAAGACTGCTTCCTTTTCAACAGTCTTCCCAAAAGGCTTTTATAAAATAACATTTGACAACAGTCAGAACATGAAACTCATAAAAGCCTTCCATATAAGTAACTAGTAAACTAGAAAAATATGATGCCGTAGTAGACTTTTTTTTTTTCCCTGAAAACAATTTCACGTCTAAAAAAAAAAAAAAAAAAAAAGTAGCTTTCTGGGATTTAGGTTCTGTTGCTTTCTAATTTTGCTTGTACTCTTTTTTTTTCTTTGTTTGTTCTCTTTCAGCACAAAAAAACCCCACCACCAACAAACCAACAAAAAAAGTCCAAATAAACAAACAAACAAAAAACCCCCCACAAACCCTTGCAAACCCCAAACCTCCCATATCCTAAACAATGTCTTTTCTGTGAAAAAATTAGTATTTTCCATGCAGTTCTTCTGTTTGTTAAAATCTATAGTAGTTACATAAATGTACCAGGGAGAAGATGGTACTGATGTTTAAAACCAAAACCAGATGCTTAGAACTAAAGGGATACCCATGGCTGCAACAACTTTCTAATCATAGTCTCCCTGCATCAAACTAGATCCTTTACCTTCACTTAAAGATAAATATTCTCCACAGCTGTTATTTATCTTTTTGTGTTCAAAAGAAGTGTTAACTTGCACTATATCTTAGTGCACCAAAGAGTGCAATCACCAGTGCACCTGGAAGTCACAAGTATTAAGAATTCCTTAACATATCAGCCTAGCACAGTATCCAGCTTTCACTGGAAGCAATATCAAGTTAGTTTAAATTAAAAACCCCAAAGTGAATCTGTCTTTTTCTCTTCCACTGAGGAGGCTCAGAATTAATTTTAAAACCTTTTATTGGGTCTGGCTGAGCCCCATAGCAGCCCTCATGGTGCTGTGCTAGCATTGGTACCTACAAAGGTGGTGATAACACACCAGTGTTTTGGCTTCTGCTGAGCAGCTATGGCACAGCATCAGGGCTGCCTCTCCAGCCTTGCCCCCTCCTGCCCCCACCCCCCCGTGGGCTGAGGATGGGCAAGATCTTGGGAGGGGACACAGCCAGGACAGCTGACCCAAAGTGACCCGGGATATTCCATACCATATGATGTCTGCTCAGATATAAAAGCTAAGAGAAAGGAGGTGCATTCATTATTTATGACTTTTGTCTTCAGGAGACACTGTTATGTGGACCTGAAGGCCCCCTTCCCAGGAAGTGGCCAAACATCACCTGCTGGTGGGAAGTTAAAGAATAACATCTTTTGTTTTCTTTCGCTTCTGCATGCACAACTTTTGCTGTTGTTCCATTAAACTACCTTTATCTTGACCCACAAGGTTTCTTTCAGCTTATTTTCTCCCCCTTTTGTTCTGCTGAGGAGAGGAGTGACAAAGCATCTTGGTAGGCATCTGGTGTCCAGCCAAGGTCAACGCACCACAAACCTGAAATTCTTATACATGTATTTTCATTCATATTTTTTATAGTATTTGTTATAGTATCTCTGTGTAGCATTATTATAAATGTCCTCTGAAAAGTTTATTGAAAGATTTTTTGAAAATTCTGAACTATAGCATCTATACCATTATAATATAAAAATTGTAAAATTTTAGTCATTGTTCACTGCAGCAGATGATCATCATTGTTCCTCGGATAGAGTTTCTATATCCATGTTTCCATCAAGAAATTGTCTGAAATGTTGGAGGTTTCACTTTAGCTACAAATGTCCTTTAGGTAGGTCAAGGAATTGCTCTGGAATATCCTCAGTTTTATGAAAGAGTATCTTTGCTAAGTGTATAAAAAAACTATGTTAATGAAGATTAGCATACAAATCCTTTAGTAACCCTCTCTGTGCGAGAGTGTGTGTCTGTGTGCATGAAATTTCAGGAAACTGTTGGTTGTGTTAAATGATGCTAAACAGCAGTTAATAATATAGCTCATAAATCTGAGGCAGATTAATTTGCCATTCAGATTTATTTAAACTTTAATATTTATTACATTATGTGCAACAAAAGATTGCTTTCTGAAAAACAGCTTCCTGCAGAGTCTGAACATTCAAGTGAGTCTTTTGCACTCAGTAAGTTTCTCAATAATGTTTGGAATTGAAATTAGAGATTTGTAAATTTGGGAGCTTCAAAAATGTGAAAAATATCAAGGAACCATATACTTAGAGGATAAAGGCATTAAAGAAACAAAATGGTAAAACAGTGTCAGAGAAATTTTTAAGCTTTGATGGGGTTTGCTTATTTATTTCTAGTTAAGGTGTAATGAAGTTTTACAAAAGCCCCTATCTCAGATTTCTTAGGCATATATAAAATAATTATTTTATTAAGATGACGGAAATGCTACATATTTACAGAAGAAATTTCTAATGGTACTTTAAAAAGCAGGTCTTTATTTCTAAATGAACCTACACTGACAGAGACAGATGGTGACAGAGTTGGTCATGTGATAAGTTTTAAAGCTCATTACTGAGATTTTTATACTATATGTTTCTGTGTGTTTCTCTTGAGTTATTCTATTGTGTCAGATAATGTGAGTAATGCATTTAGCATGGATGAACATTATGATCTGAATAAAATGGAAAATCAGCTCTAATTCTGTTTATCCAAAATATATCACCTGATTCAGAGCTTTTTGGTCTATAGAAACAGAAGACGAAATACTGTTGGTCAGACCAAAGGTCATTATTGTTTCTTACCTTACCTCCACAAGTTATTGGTAACACAAATTCACAGAAGTTGTTGAGTATGGGGTGTTCAAAAGAATCATCCTTTCCTTCTGTTTCTCAGCTGCTAAGAAGTGGTTCAGGGATAACTTCATCTAGAGATTGTGCATAGGCCAGAGATTTTAATAGCTTCCATGAATCTATCTAATAACTTTTAAATCCGTTATTCTTCTGCTTTCCATTGTATCCTATGGCAATGAATTAAATAGTTATTCATAAAAAGTACACAGATTTGGTTTCTTGGTTTTTGTAGGTTTTGTTGGGTTTTGCTGTTTATTAAAAGTATATTGGAGAGAGTTCACATGAGAAATTATGTTTAAAACTTTTTTTAACCATATTGTATTCACCATTCACAATGTCTTGAATAGACTATTCAGTGTTTTCTAAGGGTATTGGAGAATCTTAGCTTACTCAGTTTTTTTTCATGCCAGAGCCATTTCATGTTTTGAACCATCTGTGTTGTCCCATATATTTTCATTTCCCTCTGCAACAACCACTTTGAATATATAACCTAGTCAATTGTTCATTATGGTACAGAACTGAGTTTTCATATGTGTCATTTGCTCAACGGAATGTCACTGACAGATGTAGAGTTGACTTTTTCTGTGGCATCTCCATCTGCAGATATACAAAATAAAAACTAAACCAGAAATAATATTTTAAATTACAACATGTTCAAACTGTTCTAACGTGGGTAACTTTTATATGCAAAGTATTTAATAAAAATATTTAAGAGTACAACAGAAGGCAATGCACTGGGCATTTGCATCATGCTTATATTGATCAAAGGGTTTTGATTCCAAAAGGAAGCAATATAGACGGCATAAATTGCTGGAATGCTACATACATGGATGTGATTTATTAAAATGACTTATCAGAGGTGTGGTTGTGACATGTCAGGCTTAATTTATGAGGTTGCTCAGGAATGGTAAATGTAGAACTAGCCAGAGACAATTCTGTAGTGGTTATTTCTTGTTCCATTCATAAACTTGCGTGCCAAAAGACAGTAAGAAATGATCAAACTGTTGGTGAATATTTGTCATAATATGCAGTTTCCTCATACATTGCTTAAATACCAGATCTCCTCTTGGCTCCTTATTGAGGTGTGAATATTTCAGTTATGATGAACAGTCACTTTCATCTGGTGTTTTTGGTTGCTTCATGCTGAAGAAAGATGTGTGACTGAACATTTGCAAGTGTGGGCATCAGGAATATGAAAGTCTCCCTGTGCAGTAGACTAAGATACATGAAACACAGATGACATAATTCTTGAACTGCCATCCAGTTTCCAGACAAATCTTGTGGAACATACCCAGGAAGTGAGTGCCTATGATCAGCTAAATATTCTTGCTTGCCAGTGTTTGCTCTCTGACTAAAACTGGCAGAGAATCGGGAAGATTTAATGCGAATTTCAGGTCAGGTGAAAGGGAATAAATAGACTGTTCTGAATGTCTGAGTCAAAGGGCTTTATAACGGTATTTAAGAAGACTATCTGAACTTTGCCATTTTGCTCCAACTAGTGAAATGTTATATTGTATCTTGAAAAGCCACAAACTATCTTTCAGAGCACTAGAGGTACTGACGTACATATACAACCCATTTGAGGAGCCTAGCCTCTGCACAAAGAAACCACAGGTTTGAGGGAGTCATCTTCGCTGGTAAACCACAGCTGAAGTTAACAGGGTCAAATTCCTCTGTGAAGATCAGTTACATCCAATGTATAGATCTTTTGCAGCAAAAGAACACTTTTAGCTTAGCATTAAGTATGAAAAAAGTAGAATTAGGGTGGCATTTTTAGCTGATATAAAATTTCACTGCTGCTGAAAGTGGCAGTTCCACCCTTCTTCCCTTATTTGCGTCCTTTCTGCAGTGTAGCATGAACCCAGAGAGAGGTGGTACAGTTCCCTAATCCCACTGAATTATTTTCAGGTGTTAGAAGAAAAACAAACAAAAATATTCTCAGTCACATCAGAAAGATGATCTGCGTTATTCTGTGGCTGCCAGATTGCCAGTACAAGTGCAGACAACTGAGAATAGATAGATGGGGACACAAGAGAGAATGGGATAACATCTTCCAGCTGCAGCATGGTCTTAAGTCAAAAACAGTCCCCCATTTTAGCTCATACTTCCCATGAAAAAATGTACAATGAATCTACTCCATCACTCTTCTCTGTACTTCTCTTATATAACATGATTTTCTAACATAAGCTTTTGAACACCGTGGCTGCTCCTAGTAGTATTTCAGTTCTCAGTTTTAAAAGACAATTGTATTTAGTCCTGAAACCTATGAATACAACATGCAAAGGACAGAAATGCAAGAAAAATATGCAATGTGATAGGTAGTATAACCTTTGTGTTTAGTGTGACCATTTCATTTACAGCTCAAAGCATTTTCTTTTTTCACAGGTCGCAGTACCCAGCAGTAGGAACAAATAAAACACCATTATTTTTCCAGTTATTCTGCAGCAGTTCAATTTTGTCTATGAAATATCCAGTGTGCTGTCCCATAATAAAATGAGCCAAGTATTCATGTAAAATTATCTCTTATCCTTTTTTTTTTTTTTTACCAGCACTTAATGGGTGCCATTCAATGCAGTGAAGAATGGTAAAGGATTTTCTTCCTCTTCCTTCTCGAACTTCTTTCCACATTGTGCTCCATTACCCTTACTGTTCTTAGGATACTATAAATTCATATGGTAGTACTGAAAGAACATTAAGCTGTAATCTAGTTCAAGTGGGCTGAGTTTAGCTTAAATATCTTCAGTATGACAACTCAATACTAAGCAAGTAGGTAGGTGTTCCCTGATATATCTTTATCTCACCGTCTATTAAAAATAACTTTCAATAAAAGAAGTCTCAGAAAGTTAAACCTGGTCCCTGCATCTCTCAAAGACCACAAAACCACTTTTTCCCCAATCCCATGTAAGAGTCATTTAAGAGAGACATCTTCTCTATTTTCTTCTTTAAACTGAAACAGATGCCTTTATTCCAACATTCTTTACTGAGTCATGCTGTTTAAACTTTTTTGCTCTTATGTTGATCATTTCACATTTTTTAAAAGTATCTTTCAAAGTGTAACAGTCAAAACTAGACTCTGTATTCCAGCTACATCTGGTGTGGATGACCACACCTGAAGAAAATTGCAGACTTCTGCCTGTACATACATGTTCTCCAGTAGCATTGTGAAGTTGATCTCTTGTATCATACTGCTGGGTTTTTTTATTGATAATTCAGTAGATATTTCCCCTTGTTTGTATTAGTTGATTCAAGTTCATCTTCCTAAATATAGCTCTTTGAAATCTCCTTTATGTTGTATATTTTATTTTAATGCGAGGTCTGAATTTGAAGAGGTGGTATTATGATCCTGTCCTCCAAATAGCTTGCAAACCTTCTGAAACCAGCCTAGTTTAATGTGCAAAAGTGTAATTTTTCTGGCTACTCCATCACCTAGGTAATTTACAAAGCTATTGATCTGAGTATGACCTAAAAGTACATCTGCACTTTGCAACGTCCTTCCACCGTGCTTGTGAACCACAGACTTCAGTCTCATTTGACAATGAGTTTTCTTGTATTTGTCTGATTGCTACACTTAGATGATACTTCTTTGGTGTGTTAATGACAAAGTTAACAACAAAAGCTTTATTATATTTCAGAGTTATTACAAATCTTGATATCCTATTCACCAGGTCAGTAGTACTGTTGAAGCAGGGAACTAAATTAATTTGACAATGAATACTCTTCAAAAGTCAGCATTGGCTGGGTTCTACTGTTTCTACTTTGTTATTGATTTGTTTATTGCAAATTGTTTAATTATTCCAGAAACATGGTGGGAGAAAAAGTTATGCCAACTGATCTCTTCCTTCCAGTATTCTTCTTTTCCTTGTTACTTTCTTTTTCCTTTGAAAGTTGAAGCATGAAGATTTTTAATATTTCAAACATTCTCTATCGTTTTTTTGTTACTTACCAGTCACAATAATTAATGAAATTTCATATTCTTTGGGGTTTATAATCTTTTAATATATATAAGTAGAATCTTTTTCCGGTGCTTTCTGTATACTAATTGAAGCTTACATTGCACTTCAGGGTTTCCCATTTGTCTCTGGGCACTTGTTCTATTCCCTAACCAATTTGCCTCATTTCTGCTTTTATACGATAACTTTTTGATCTTTCAGGTCATTTAACAGCTCCTGATGTGACCATAATTTATTACAATTTCTTATCTGATCAAGCTTTTAGGTCACATCTTCCTTTTAAAGAAAAATATTGCAAACAACCTGTTGTAAACTCAAGTGGTTTTGCCCTGGATTTGTTACTTCAAGTTATTAAATACCCTCAGTCTGTTCTTCCAAACATGTTAATTTAGTGTCTGTGTACTGTGTTGAACAGACTGCAGTGAATTTCACAGTCTGGTTCTTAAATTACATTAGTTTGAGAGATGTCGGATTGCAGAAGAGAAGCACCTATCATTTTCAAATATTTTGATAATGTCCCTATAGCTTTTCTTCTCTAGAGCTTTACAGTGTATACCAAAACCCAAACACCAAAGTGTTGATTGTAGATATTTGCACTGATATGGGTTCTGAAAAATATGGGATTGGCTTGATTTTTCTGGCACATTTCTTTAAAATAAAGAAGAAGAAAAAAAAAAAGACTTGTTTAATTGTTTCAAAGGGGTCTGATGAGAGGATTAGATTAAAAATACTGGTATCCATCATATAATATATTTATTTAAAATTAGCTGTAGAGCTTTCCTAATGTATTTAAAGGAATTGATATGAAATGCCAGACTGGAGAAAGCAATAATTTTCCCAGACTTCTAACATTGTATTCTTCTGTGTATCCTGCCTTGGCAAATTTAAGTTCCGACCTTAATTTTTTTTGATGTCAGATGAAGCAGCTGGAAAGTAGGCCTTACCTGCCTTTTGACAGCATGTGTCAAAAGTGTAATGTGGGTTAGACTCAATGTAGTGATATTAAATTTATAATTGTGACAACAGATAATGGTACTAAATTAAAGTCTTTGGTACTTCCATTTGCTGGGCTAATAATATAGTAATTCTTTCAAGGATGAACGTTGATATATAACTTCATAGTCTAGGAATACATATATGTAACTTATAGTCCACTGTCTATTTCTCCATTAAGGTGACATACAGGAAAAAAGAAAAAAAAAATGCTGCCATAGAGCAGCAAGTCACATTCTTACAAGTTAAGGAGTTAAATGTACTTTCAATTTTTAAAGGTCTGGCAGTTCATTATTAAGTACCCTATGCTTTGATTTTTATTAAGTAAAGATGCAACATGAATTATAAAGGTTTAAATTGCTGTCCTGGTTTTGGCTGTGATAGACTTAATTTTCTTCTTAGTAACTGGTGCCGTGCTGTGTTTTGGATTTGGTGTGAGAACAACATCAATAACACACTGATGGCTTTGGTTGTTGCTGGACTGTCGAGGACTTTTCAGTTTCTCGGGCCCTGCCAGTGAGAGGGCTGGAGGGGCATGTGAAACTGGGAGGGGGCACAGGCAGGACAGGTGACCTGAACTGGCCAAAGGGATATTCCACACCATGGGACATCATGCTGAGTATGTAAACTGTGGGGGTTGGCCAAGCCAGGACAATCATTGCTTGGGGACTGGCTGGGCATCAGTCAGGAGGTGCTGAGCAGCTGTATTGTGCATTACATGTTTTCTTTCATCCCTTCCCTTTGAATTTCATTCCTCTCCCCTTCTCCCTCCTTTTCGTTATAACTGTTCTTATTATTATTGCTTTTTCATTTTTATTTTGTTTGTTTATTCATTTATTTATTTATTAAACCGTTATTAATTCAACCCTCAAGTTTTACATTCCTTTCCAATTCTCCTCCCCATCCCTCTGGGTGAGGGGGGAGTGAGCGAGCAGCTGCATGGCGCATAATTACCAGCTGGGGTTAAACCACAACAACTGCCAAGATCTAAATGTAGATCTGTGTACTTTTACCTTGATAGTTAAGATCACAACACTAACATCCACACCAGTTTAGACAGCTTCAACATTTGCACTGTCAAAGTGATGCTAATGATACCAACAAGCACTGTAAAAGAAAAGTGGGACTTCTTTCATTTCAGCAGAGATGAGTGACAAAGGAAGTGAATTTCTCTTCTTTGTTTGAGAAAGTATTAATTTTAAATTATATAGGACAAAGACTGGATAGAATGATAGCTATTTAATATTGATTAACTTTTCAGTATTAGCAGCATGCTATCTTCAATTTGCTCACATATTGAAATCAATAAAAACTTTTTCACATCCTTCAGGAGTTACCAGTGGGCTTCATTGACTTCACATCATACACCCTCTTGACTGTCCAGACTTCACTGTCAAATCTTGTGAAGAAAACAGTAATAGTTAATTTAACTGTGTTTCTTTGTTTTATTATTTGCTCAGAACAAATTCAAAGAATCTTCTTACAATAAAAGAAGAGAAACTACAAAGAAACTGAACTGAGAAGGAAGTGTGTGTGCTCTTTAATTTTGAATGCAATGAAGTTAGCATTGAGGAATGACAAGAAATATGGCAATATGCAGGAAATTTGTTAAATTTAGGTCTCCAGAAAACAGTGATGCAGGAAGCCCACACACAGGCAACAAAGCATTAAAAATTAACAGAAGGGAGAGGAGACGAAAGACTGTTCCCTGCTCTCTTTCTCTCTATTGCATTCCTCTCTCCTTCTCCAAGTTTTCTACTGAAATTCTACTCAAAACATGGTTCTCGCTTCTTGTTTGTTTTGCCTAAGACTGTACTATTATTATGCTGTGAAAATGTTGTTATTTACAAGTACACATCCTCTTTCAATGTAAAGATATTTCACTCTTAATTTTAAGTCACATTCAGTTCAGTAAAGTTGTGAAAGTGAAACTAGAGCAGCAGCACTGCTGACAATTTTTTTAAAACCATAGACAGTGTGTAATTCTGTCTGTCTGCTGAGGGGTGGGGGATGTGATATGAGACCCCAGAATGTGTCCCTTTCTCAGACTTAATGGACAATGCTTAAAGGCATGCTTCCCATCTGATGTGCATCTTGCTTTTGCTTCAGGGCAACTTCAGGCTGAGGAGGGCTTTGTCCCAAGATGAAACCATGATGTGGCCAAAACGCAGGCCCAAATGTGGAAATCTGAGTGTTTCCCTGGATCATGTAAAGACTAATCCACAGGCCTGTTTTTATGACCCATGCAGTTCCACAGGGAAGAGTATATGTGGTTTCCACACAGACTTTTCTTAGGTTCAGGAACCCTGAGGTTGTTTACAAAAACCAGATCAATCAAAATAAACCAAAACCATCAGTACATCATTACTAATGTCTAATCTATTATTATTATTATTATTTATTTTAAGGTGCAAAGACGGGAAAACAATGGAAATGTTAAAAAAAATAGTTCCCCCAAAATAGGAATGAGCATAAATAAAACAACTAAAATGCATGCTTTTATATGAAAGTTATATTCTTAGTTATTTTTTTGAGCAAAAATTTGGCTTATCACCAAAACTCACATTGATTCCATTTTCATTACCAAAGTATGGTCTAGGAAACTTTCTCTCATTCAAGCAGTTAAATTTCAGTAGTCTTTCAAAGGAATGGACTAGCTGGAATCAGATGGCATATGAAGACAGAGAGAAAGTGAATGTTGCTTTGGATACCTTTTTTTTCCTTCTAGGAAAATAGATTTTTTCCAAGATACTGGAAAAATACTTCCAAAAGGTTTATCAAGTGACTTGTTTGTTACTTTAAGCTTAAAGTGGAAACATCTGGAAGACATTAGGAAAAAGCCTTCTGCTCCATTGCCTCTTCTCCTCCAGTCTCTCGTAGCTTTCCATAATGTCACAACAGTTCATACTTATATAAACAAATTCAAACACTCCAGTTATACTTTATAGTCTAACTAATTTGCAGAATATTTAAACAGGGAGGTACAGAACTAAACCACTTCTACTGAATCACAGATTCAGCTTAAATGAAAACAAATCTATTAAAAAACCTGCTATTAAAGTAACAGAATTAAAAAAAAAAAAAAAAAAAAAAAAAAAAAAAAAAAAAAAAAAAACCCAAAACAAAACAAAACAAAACAAACCCACCACCAAAGTTGGGGAATTTTAATACTTTACTTCTATGTTTTTAACTCCTATATATTAATGTCTTTGAATTTGGGTTTTACATCTGTTAAGGTTATTTTTAGATTGTACTGGCTTGTACAACAGACGTAAGATATATCTCAAGGGTTCTCATACACTGTGATGAGTAGAACTCCGGGTATTTAACCTTCTTCAAAATACCATATATCTCATGACAGGTTCCCAAGTTAATGAAGATGATGATAGCAGCATTTCCCTCCATGACTGCTATAGGTGGTGAGCCTCGTTAATGCTGTTGAGGCTGCCAATATAAGTACCCAACCAAAATCCAGCTGGGTAAATAGTATATACATTACAGTTCCTGGACGCTTCAGATTTGTGCAACGGAACATAAGTTGTAAGTGAGAGACTGTTTCTGCCAAAGATATTTTTCTTTTTTTCCTCTGCTTTGAATAACATTTTTTTAATGTCACACTGGAAGAATACATACTTCCTGACTTTCAACTCTCTGCTTAGTTGCCTTATATACAGATTTGGAAAAGGACTGCACAAGAATAATTCCATTATAGTGATGTAAATTAGGTGTAACTTTACTAAATTAAATGGAACCATAACAGGACAAAGCCAGTGTAACTATGGAAATCAGGCCTCAGCTAGTGATTATTTTTTTTTTATTAACAACTGAAGTATAGGAAAAAAGTTATTAAAGGAAAAAAGGAATTAATATTACATAAAAAGAACATTTAATTCTCATTTATTCTGCAATGAAACAAAATCTTCAGAAAAAAAAAGCTTTAGAAAAATTTTAAAAGGCATGAATAAGAACAAACATACAAAATTCAACAATGCAATTCCAAAGACAATAGGTTTTGAATAAAACCCAACTTAAGGGACAATTTTTTTCTATCCTTTGTATTATGCACATGAAAATGTAGGATTTCTCTGAAACAGTAGATGAAAAAAAATGGGGTTTAGGTGTTTGCATCTGTAAATTGGAGGAACTGATGTAAGAACACAGATTATCCTCTTTGAACCTCCTTATTGCTGAACTACTGGTACATCCATGAAAATCTGTGTTGGCAGAATTTTGATTTCATAGAGCTAAGGTCTGATTTATCTTTGTGTGAAAGAGGACTTTGACACATTGTTAACTTGCTTATTTTACATTTATACAGTGAACTTAGAACAGTGGAAAGTTATGCAGGTCAGGAGACCCAGATGGTTAGGAAAGGGAAACATTTTCACTTTGACTACTGTTGTCAATGGTGGCTGGAAAAAGGATATAGCATTCTTTGAGAAAATTATCATGGAAAGAGCAACAGGTTTTATAATGCAATTAAAGAATTTCTGAAAAAGTGTCAGCTTCCTTATCACAGGAAAATAATTTTATCACTTACGTGCACTGTATCTTCTAGATCAGGTGCAAACTTTAATGTCTCAAAAATGGGGTTTAATGACATATTTTGAGTAAGTTGTAAAACAAATAGATTTTAAATAAAAACTTGTGTCGTATAAGTATAAAAATGCAGATACTTTGCACAGAAAGTATTCAGATGTAATAGTATTTCCAAAGCACGGTGAGTAAATGCATTCTAGGACACGTTACAGGCTTGTTAGAAATTTGTATGAAAAATGCATGTCTACATTTCTATTTTATGAGAAAATATTTGCATATAACAGTGAAAAACTTTAGACACAGTAAATCCTCTTGAATGCTTTACTTTTGTGTACCACAATATATCTTCTAAAAATGAAGAAAAGGAAATTATTAATATTGTCTGTAATGTGAAAAACGCCAAAAGCTAGCCAGCTACTTTGCAGTGACATAAATATCTGATCTGATCTAAAGCAGTGATTTCCAACTACAAAGCATTTCTCATTTGTCAGGTTCCCTCAACATTATTTGCTGTTGCCACACCTCTGTGTACCATGGGTATTTTACCTCTATGTGTAATGATCTAAACTGTGCCCAGAGAAAAGGTGAGGTGTGGCATGAGAAAACAGCAGTGAGGGAATGTGTGGACTTTATGTTTAAATGCAGATATAATTGGAAAAAGAAAGACGGTATAAACTTACGAAGCTGGAAAACTTCACAGAAAGCTGGAAAGTAATGTTTTGCACATGTACAGTAAGTGAAGCTACTTTGCCAATGGAATTATTAAAGCAGGTACACTTCTGTCCGAATTTTAAATTTATCTATTACTATTTCATTAAACGTGGTGAATCAATACAGAGCGTTCTCAGGTAACTAAAGTAGGCCCAGCTGAGTGCAAATCTGAGTTTTAAGGTGATGTTTGTCCTGCCTGCTGGTACTACTCCTGTAATTTATGCCTACTTTTTCTCTTTCAAAGCAACAAACCTTAATGATAGAACTACTGGCTATCAGGTTTTTCCGTTTAATTTTTTTATTTTTTTCAGATATTCAAATTCATTCATTTATGTATTACTATCTCAGTTCCACTTGCAGAAGATCCATACAGCATAAATATGGCAAGTACTACCGTTTGAATATGTCTGTTATGTGTAAATAAGAATATAAAAAGACCTGTCAGCTGGGCAATATTGAGGCAGGGGTTAGTTTAGGAGTTTTGCCTTGGGAAGGCTTATGTATTTCCATTGTTTCCGGTATTGTATTCCCTTAGCAGAACTTCTTAATTGTACAGCAATTATACCGGTCTAGCATGTTTACCAATAGGAGTATGGTCAGAATATAAATCCTCTAAAGTGTAAGCGGAGTTCAGAAAATAATTTAATCTACACTTCAGAAAGTGCTGGGTCCTCCATTTGGTCATAACAACCCCAGGCAACACCACAGGTTTGGGGAGGAGTGGATGGAAAGCTGCCTGGAGGAAAAGGACCTGGGGGTGCTGGCTGACAGCTGGGTGAACGTGAGCCAGCAGTGTGCCCAGGTGGCCAAGAAGGCCAACAGCATCCTGGCTTGTATCCAAAACAGTGTGGCCAGCAGGACCTGGGAAGTGATTGGGCACTGGTGAGGCTGCACGTTGATTACTGTGTTCTGTTTTGGGCCTTTCACTGCAAGAAAGACACTGAGGTGCTGGACAGAGGAGCAGTGAGGTTAGTGAAGTGTCTAGAGCACAAGTCTGATGAGGAGCAGCTGAGGGAACTGGGGTTGTTTAGTATGGAGAAAAGGAGCTTTAGGGGAGACCTTGTCACTCTCTACAACATTGTGAAAGGAGGTTTTAGCGAGGTGTCAGTCTCTTTTCCAAAGTAACATGTAATAGGATGAGAGGAAATGGTCTGAACTTGTGCCAAGGGAGGTTTAGATTGAATATAAGGAAAAAAGTCTTCATTTAAAGTGTTGTCAAGCATTGGAACAGGCTGTCCAGGGAAGAGGTTGAGTCACCATCCTTGGAGGTATTTCAAAGACATGTAGATGTGGCACTTAGGGACATGGTTTAGTGGTGAACTTGGCAGTGCTAGGTTAATGGTTGGACGTGATCATAAAGGTCTTTCCCAACCTAAATGATTCTGAGTCTACGACTCTATATTAATGTGTATCACAGATGAGTTTGTAATCCCATTTCTCATTTCCATCCAGGCATTCCTGGAAACTTAAAACTATAACACAAATACCCCAGATAATTAAAAGCTATCAAAAACATATCAGTTTATGACACGTTTTCTAATGTATCATTTCCTTTGGTTTCTAACTGCAAGGTAACATAAGAACTTCAGTGCCATATACTCCCTGGGTACTAGCTGAAATACTGTGAAACAGTGAACCTGAAGTTCTCTAATTTGCTCAACCTGAACTGCGTATGTTCTACTCAGTATTTCTGGCTTCCTATTAAAAATAAGAAATATTGATGATTTACAATATCAAGTCATTTATGGCTGAGGCAACACATCATAAATGACACGTTGTTAGAAGCTGTAACGTACTGAAAAAAATTTTCTTTTTTTTAACAGAAAAAAATGAGGTGTTTTTAGGAGGAACTGAGTCCATATAGGGCTTATGTGAGACATAGCCTATTTATTCTGGCACCAAGCTTCACAGACCACTGGAATACCTAATAAACCTGACTGGTTTGACATATTTTGTCAGGTTGGATGGGTCTCCAATCCAAAAGGAAGAGTCTGCAGAAAGAAACTTCTCTGTTTGCTGCATTCTGTGTGATGCCTTTCATGAAAATCCTAGCCCACTGAATTCTTTTAAATATTATCCTGACTTTGAGTCTCATACATACAATGAAGGCTACAAAAAGACTTAAACAATAGTATAGTAATGCTTTACATCTCCAGGACTTGCACAAGAGGTTAATTTAATCAATTCTCTTAATACACAAAACTAAAGATAATTTTATAGGTGTAGGAAAAAGAGGTTCAGTGAATTGCTTGGAGTCAGGGAAAAAAGGTGTTCAGAGTTGGAATGTCAGTACAGATTATTAGAATGTACACAGAAGGAAAAGGAGGGGAATGTAAAATAATGTAAAAAGCATTCCGAGATCTTAGTGAGTTACTTTGGTAATCTCGAACCCCCCCAAAAAAATTAGATGGGAGGTATTTGATGTAGACTACAAGGATCTATATCACATAGAAGGCTGAACAAATCACATTCATAGATCAGACATAATTTTCAGAACATTTAATGGCTATTGAGTTTTCATTTTTAGTTCTTGTTTATAATGAGAGATTTTCATATACAAGTAATCTTGAATGGTTTTACCTTTTCAATATTCCATTCTAGTCTTTTATTTTAATAGATATGCATTTTACAAGAAAAAATCTGTAACAAATAGTTTGTTCTTTCCCCATTTCTCCCTCATTTTTAATGTCTGGTAAAAGATGTGGGCTTGGTTTTTGTAATCACGGTTTTTCAAGATTTTTCCAGATTTTTATCAGAAGGCCTTTTTCATTATCAGGATATAAGGTTAAAAATGTATCTAAAAAGGAAAGAGTATTAAAGCTAGTGTATAATAGTTTTATGTATGCATAGATGTCAGAGAAAATTGACAAAAGCAGCAGACAAAAAGAAACCACAGAAATTTAGTGGAAATTTATGGCATTAGGCAAGGATGATTTGTTGTCTTAAATGCTACTGAACATGCCAAAACAGTCCAAGGGACGTGTTTTTATCTTTAGTTTATGCTTCTTAGATATACTGTAGTAGGAAACAATAAATACAGGAAGTCAATTTATTTTCCTTATGGAATTTTATTTTCTTTCCTTCATTTAAATCACAAATTTAAACCCTGAAATCTCATTACAGCTCCTTTAAAATGTCAATACCTAGTAAATGTGCCTAATACCACTAATCAATTTAATCTCTGTATTAAAAATTAAAATTTTCAGTACGCTAGAGCTCTGTGACTTTTTTAACAATATCTCTGCAAAATGCTTTGTCTCAAACAAAATCTTTCAAATAAGAATTTTATGAGCCTTGCTATATTAATACTATTCTTAAACCAATTCTCATTTCAATGTTCTTCAGGTGAGAATATTTTACAATAATGCCTATATCTTGAATAATGCAAATATTTAGAAATAATTTGCTATTAGAAATATTCTAACTTTGACATGAAGGTTAGGAAAAGACTTTCAAAGGTTAAAGGCTACTGTATTTTTAATAATTTTAGGAAGAGGATGTTCAAATTAGATCATTAAGAATAGAATTTTAAAGTACCTAAATTGCTAGATGAAAACTTTAGACATAGAAAGTGAATTCAACTAAATAAGCTGTGATTGCCTAAGTGACACAAAACACTCAGAAGAGAGAGTTTAAAAATTTAATTTTCCATTAATTAGGAGGCATTGGATAATATTATGTAAATGCAAATAACATTCATGTTTTAGAAAGGTTAGATTAAAAAAAAAACACAATAAAATCTAACATTTTCTTGCTGCATTTTTACTACTTAAAATACATATAAAACATCCAACACAACAGAACAGCTAATAAGACATTTTCCAGATCCATAGATATCAAAGTTAGTGTCCATCATAGAAGCTAGATATTTTTGCATTGACTGTGTCTATGTAAAATACACCTAACACTAAAACCACCTTAGTCTTTTAACAAATTTTGTGGGGGAAAAGAAAGCCTTGCTTTTTTAGTTTCCTGAGAAAAACTCAGGATTCTTTCCTTAAATTTTTACATCATTATTGCATGTTTCAATAGTAACATTTTTAAAACTTTTGTATCTCAATGTTAAGCATACTCTGTTCACAGGCAGACATCAAAGCAGATCTAGCTCAGTTGTTTCCACTAAAGTCAGCAAGAAGAGTAAAGGTACAAAGAATTTAAAGCTGTTCAGGTGTACATTGGGTGCAAGAAAATGGATCAGCTCTCTCACATTAAACTGAAGTTCAGTGTTTAAAACACATGCTTCCACAAATTTGAATCGAATGACATGTATATGGATATAAATTTCTTGGAATTTTCTCAGTAAATAAGTGAAAAGGTTTTTTTGCACAATTTTTTTAATTATATATGCATAGGGAGAATCCATAACATTAAATAAATCTCAAATCCACACTTCCACCTGTGTGTGGTGGCCTGATGTTAACACACCTGCAGGTAAAATAAAATTAAATTATTCTGAGTCACTCTTGCTGTTCTATTAACCTACTACATTATTTTGCTTCCTTGTTAATAGAGAACTTTAGAAAATTACAAACCCCAAGAACAGGCCTAATATCAGATAACTGAAATAGTCACAAGAGCTACTGAACTGTGACTATGATGTTAAAAGTGCTCATCCAAAGATTTATGCCAATTTCTTAATTTCTCCTGTATCACTTTGTTTTTGTTTTTTTTTTCCTTTTCTACATCTTGGATGTGTGGGAGATGTTTTTTGCTGTGATTTAGTACAGTGTATTTCTAATTATGGGTTGGGGTTTTTTTACATTTTTTATTTAAGGACCATAATAGGAGAAACACAAGTTTAAATACTGGATGGGTAAGAAAAAAATTTGCCAACAGGTAAAACATTGAAAATGAAGAATTTCAAGTGTTTTAGAGGAATAAATGAGAGACATGATTCAAGAATGATTAAGAAAAACATTTATTAATAAGCATTCAAGGAGTGAGAATACAGTTATACCTAAGAATGTACATATCATTACTTAGTGTGGTTGTAGCAATTATCTTTTCTGTGTTAAAAGACTCAAGTTCTATAGTTTTAGAAGTTTTATTATCCAAATGTTACATGAGATAAGGATTTTTTAGAAGAAAAATTCTAAAAATCCAAGACATCTTCAGGTTACACTTACATCTTCAAATTCCCTATTCAAATGTTACAACTTTTTACAATATACCTTCCCTGAGTGCAAAGACTTTGATTACTGAGTCACTCTGTTAATACATCTGAAATTGTCACCAAAAAAATAGAAATAAGATCAAGAATTTTTCTTCAGATTTTCTGGTGTCTCATGATGAGAAGCTATGGTAAGTAACAGAGCAATATGGTATGTGTACCATGTTTCTAGAGGAAAATATCACTTACTGGGTGATAGAACCTGAGACTGAACACCTGGTGAATTTTGTCAATGTTTTTTATTGAAATTTTATCTTCAGCTATGGATGGGTTGCTGTTTGACTTAAAAAAAAATTGAATGGAAATGGTTAATTGGATGTTCAGTATGTTAAAAATACCCTTAATATTAGTTTTTTCATCAGATAATTTTTTATTTCTTAATTTCCAAAACATTTCTTATTCTTTTGCTTGATGTATTTTAAAAATGTTCCAAAACAGGCAAAGTTTGATATCTACTCCCATCTTCTATCTACCAAAATCAATAAATATTATTTCTTCATTATCTTTTACCTCCATTTAGGCTGTGTAAACTCTTCCTGACTACTGTAAAATGGATGATAAATACACATAACCTTGTATATGGTAAATATACATTATATATCACTGTGAAATTGGTCATGAAAGAAATATATTACAGACTCTTAGTGATTTTTTTCCCCATCAAGAACTACCATCGATTTAATCAGAGACTGTTATCAAAATAATACGGGGCGGGGGGGGGGGGGGGGCGGGGGGGAGTGGTGGTAGGGACGTTATTTGTCGAATAAGCAAAATAAAGCGTCTTAGAACTCAGTATACCAAAACCCCGTGGTTGTGGCTTGTATTGCGAAATGAACTGGTGTGTGAGAGAATTAAGTGCTGCATTTACTTGCACTCCAAATAATCTTCTAGTGGTGACTCAGCCAAAGAAACTCGAGGAGGATGTAAAGTCCTGCTTGTGGCAGGGAGGTCAGACGCTACTCATTTAGAAAACTGTGCTATTGACAGGAACATCTACAGGGGCCAGTTCCAAGATCTGAAGAAAATTTCTCAGATTAATTTCAATTATTCTTAATTTTACTTTAAAATAATTATGTTGCTGCAATATTTGCATAGAAAACTGATCATTACAGTTTTGTGAGTCACAAGGGAAAAGAGGTATCAGTGCATTACAATGTAACATATTGCGGTTATTTACAATATATTTTATTAAGAAGTTCTGTTTCAAACTTCATCTGGTTCATAAAATTCACACACTTTTTAAGGGGACATTAGCACTGCTAACCAGATATGATTATTTATACATTTTAGAGGGAATTCCAGAGATAACATAAGGGTTATAAAATGTTGAAACAGATAATACCAAATTACATCTCTATTTGGGGGAAAAATAAAATTACCAGAGAAATGCTGACTTTTTCCAAATCAGTGAAACAGAAGCACCTCAGCAATTAAATCAACAAGTTTTGTGTATTTAATCAGAGGTGATAGAAAAGCAAAGCCAGCATCAACAAAAGACAGATAAACAAGTCTGGACATAGTAAAACACAAACAAAACTTAAGGTCAAAGCAGCCTATGAACTGAACTCAAAATCTGCCTTGGTTGGTAAAAGTGTGCTTGGAATTCTTGCTATTGCCCTGTTGTACACACACCTCCATTCATCTCCTCCCCCCCTTCTTATATAATATATATAATATATAATTTGTATTATATATAATCTTGAAATTCTGCTAGAAAGTCTTTTTTGCTGTTAGCTTAAAAGAGAGACTGTTGCCAACTGTGCCTGAAAGCATGATCTTCCAAACAAATTTTAACTTGTTATAAATTCATCAGGTTTTGAAGTATATTTATTTTAATGGTTAATCTTTTGAGGTTTTTCCATTGTGAATGTATATCTGCCTTATTTGGTTATTAAATAATGCTTCATAATTAAATATAAAGCCATGAAAATTGTCTCATCCTGAGACTTAATACTGATAAAAGTTTCAATTTAAGAACAATATGGAGAGAGTGGTAATAACAAACTGTATTGCACTTGATCACAACATCTTTTTCAAAACCAAAAATAGTTCTATTAAAGAAAGGTAAATATTTCTCTCTTTTCTCTATCAAAGTTCCACTTTGATGAGAACAAATCTTTTAGCATGTTTCAATTCTTCAGCTCCACTTCATCAGATTTCTTTATCTAAAATACTATTTGGGTTATTATTGCTACATGAACATGGCTTACATAGGCAAAATATTTAATCTGTATCTACTGTGATAACAGCCTTAAGTTTCATTTGCCAATTTTTAGTGTATGATTTTCTCACACTACTGTAGGCAATATTGAAGACTGATTAAACAAATTAATTTCACAAGAGTTTGAAATTTATCTAGGATAGTGCCCAAAAGGGATTGTAGGTGATATCAAAGCAACCATCTGGGGACAATGTCTTTCTACTCTTTTTCTTGTTTAGCCTTCCCTTTTCTTCCTGTTTCCTTGTGGTCAGCTGCACGCTGCACAGATGTCTTCCTTACATGTACATAGATGCTTTTCAAGTGGTTTTCATAGCCTGTTCTCAGTCAAGTTCTCCAAGAAATTTTTCGTGAAAGATGAAAAAAACTCATTTGGGACTTCTGTCAGTTTGAGAAAAAAAACTTAAAATGGAGAAATAATTTTCATTAGAAGATGGGGTTTTGTTACTGCAAAAAAATTTCAGGTCTGATGTTCTGGTTTTGGGGTGTGCAATCCCAGCAGAAGGAACTACAAAGATCAATGTGTAGAAGTGTATTGTCACAACAGATTTAGCTACATATTATGTACAACATAAAAAGTGAAACAAATGAGATATTTTTTACAAGTATAGAAGTAATATTCACGAAAAAACAATTGGAATGTGCATGGCAAATTGTTTGGGTTTGCTCATATTTTCTGTCAGTAAATTGAGTAAATGGATCACTCTCAGAGAATTTTTGGAGTTGCATAATGATATTACTTCCAATAAAAGAATTCTTTTTAATGTCTTTGATTCAGAGTTCACAAAAGACAGAAGTCTCAGTGCAACAACACTGTCCATACAGAAAAAAATTACATACTGCATATATGCCTTCGCAAATGATAAAGCCTGTCTGTGATACTTTCTACAGGACAGTACAGGCAAAGATAAAAATATGCAGTTATTTAATTGTGGTTTTATAGAGCATTTTCTTTTGTACTGACTGTCGCTGTTTGTTTAATACTTCTTCAAGTTTTTCAGGTGAACTAGATAATTACAGAATAGACTGAGCAAATCAGCATGGCATCTTTCATGTCAAGATATGATGTTAGTCTCATTTCCCCTAGACATATGATGATTTTAATTACCCTAGCCTACTCTGAATTATAGCTAAGCAAGAATTAATCAATGCAGATTTTTAATCATTACAAAAATTAATCTTCCAAGTAAATATTCTGTAAATGCTCTATTCAGAAGAGTTGACTTCTATTTTACCCTGTAGAAAATATTCTTACAATTTAGTGAATATGCGATATCTTTTATGTTGTAGTTAGAAGAACAATGTTCACTTTATATAAACATTGTAAAGAATTGCACTAGATTTTCACATTCATAAGCAGATATTAATGTTCTAGTGACATTAAGATATGTTAGAAACAGTGACACCCACATATTAATTATTGGATTGGGATACAATATCTTCAAGCTGTGAACTGTCATTTGTGTGTGTTATAAATTGTTTAACTTCATGTCTGTGTCTGATATATGCACACAGGGAAATTATTACAAAATAAGGACAGATAGCACAATATATAATCAAATAAAACTTAAAGAAAATTGTAAGAATATATAACTTTTTTTTTCTTTCCTGGCTGTGCTAAGACTGCAGTAGCCTTGTAACAAATGCACCAAAGGTTAGAGACTCCTGTTCTCTTGCCTGTAACTAGGGGAAAAGAAGAAAAGCTGAGGTTTTCAAATGCATTTAGGCACTGAATAGTCTTCTGAACAGTAGCTAACTCTTGAATGATGTTGTGAATTAGGTTATATACTTGTAATATTCTTCTTGTGCTGATGTTACCCCATTTAAGTTAAATGTATTTTCCATGCCCACTAGCCACTGGTCTGCTATGGGTAGACATTGAGACAAATGTAAATGTTACTGGTGTCCAACCTTGAAGTTCAGTGACTAACTGGTGTCACAGGTGATCAATACCTTATTTTTTTTGATACCCTCTTCAAAAAACTCAAAGGAGCTAATGACTGTTACCTCTACTTTTTTGCAATCAAAATGACGTTGATTAAATTAGATATTTCTCATCTGTTGTCACATTGCCTTTGAAGCTTTGTATTTCCTTTAAAACTTCCCTTTTATTCTGTTACACATTTGATCAAATGCAGCTAAAATAACAAAACAGACCTAATTAATTTATCGTTGCCACACAAGAACTGGAAATAGCCTCTGGGCAATGCATTTTTGCTATCTCTTATGGGTAATAAAGCATTCATACAGTGAGGTATTGATTTAACCTCACACATGTTGTTGAGTAACCTTACTTACAGTATGCAAAGCCCCTTTTATAAGGCACCACAGAGTACACTTCCAGGGTGCTACACAGGAGTTTTAGCTGCACAATCCCCATAAAGATCACTCAGAGTTCTGTGAATATCCTAGCAAACCTTTAAAATCATGCATTTATTTGATCAGTGGCTGCAAAAGCTCCATAGCAAAGATAGCATTTTCAAAGAAATAAGATTCTTAGTTTGATTTAAACACTATGGTCTGATCTATTGATTTATTGACTGGAAAACTGATGTGGAAAAATACTATCACTCCAAAATAGTAAGCTGGAGTGTTGAATGATAAATTCTAGTTTGTATTTATTACTTCCTTCAACAGGCAACATTCTTAGTTCCAATATTTCTCACGATCGAATAATATATCGTAATGACATAATCAATGTCCTGACCTTTTAAGTGATACCCTCAAGCAGGGAAGAGCTAAAAATACCATTCTGAGATGCTGCGACTATTCATATTTTTAAAAAACAATCATTGGAATGAAGATCTCAGACGGATTCCATAGTATTGCTTCCTGCCTATGTGGTTCCTTGTTTGATTCTTATATTTTTCAGTGGTGAAAAGTAGGCATTTACTTTGAAAGTAAGAAACAATTATCTATACTATATCTACCATACAATTTTCCCATTCCCTCTAAATTTATGCTAGTTTCATTAATGTGAAACCTCGCTTGTATAGATCTTTGCCTATAGCCTAATGTTACCTAGACAGTAAGACAAGTGTTCCTATGGAATCGCAGATAAGACTACCAAATTTATTAATATCAGTCATTTAGCTTTAGATATTTCAAAATGGTACCTCAGAGCATCTCTTTTTCTCTATAATGTTGTCCTGGTTTCAGCTGAGATAGAGTTAATTTTCTTCCTAGTAGCTGGTACAGTGTTGTGTTTTGATTTAATATGAGAATAATGTTGATAACACACTGGTGTTTTAGTTGTTGTCAAGTTATCTTTATAGCAAGTCAAGAACATTTCAGCCTGTCAGGCCCTGCCAGCCAGACAGCTGGAGGGGCACCAGAACCTGGAAGGGAGCACAGCCAGAACAGCTGACCCAAACTAGCCAAAGGGATATTCCATACCATGGTTTGTCGTGCTCAGTATATATACCTGGGGAGCTGGCCAGGGGATGCTCAGGGACTGGCTGGATTTCGGTGAGGGACTGGTGAGCAATTGTATTGTGCATCACTTGTTTTTTTCCTTGCATTTTATTTATCTTTTTGTTATCTGCCTTTTCATTACAATTATTAGTATGGTATTAGTGTTATATTTTGTTCTACTTCAATTGTTAAACTATTCTTATCTCAACACAAAGGTTTTACCTTATTTATCCAATTCTCCTCCCCATCCTACTGAGGTGGGGGATGGGGAGTGAGCAAGTAGCTGTGTGGTACTTAGTTGCTGGCTGGGGTTAAACCACAACACACTTAGACACTTTGAATTTTAATTATAGATGCTCACTCTATATTCAATGTCTGAGTTTAAATTATGTGGATTTGGAGGGAGGGGGAAGAAGAAAAAGAAAAAAAGATTAATCTATTTTCTTTTTCCAAAAATCATCAATAGTTCCGTCTGCCTGCAGAATCCAAAGTTAATTTGAGAGAGTTGGGGGAAGGGCACCCTCTTTCTCAGATTTTCTTTTGGAAAATGTAATCTGAAATGTCAGAGAGAGATAACATCCTAGAAAAACAGAATTCTTCCAAAGCAAGGGATGTGGCACAAGAACATGCTTTATGGAAGAACCATTATTGTACCAATAAGCAAAAATGAATATAGATTTCATTAAGATCTTCAGTCTCTCTCCTGGTAAAGAAAAACCCTATTAACTTTGATGCTTAACTCAGTGTAGCTTGCAAATGCTGGAATAGTGTCTGTAGCTTCAGCATTAGACAGTATTACCCCTACATCTACATATGTTAACAAGCAGCGAAATGTGAGGCTGAAAGTAGATTTACTTTTTGTGAATGGGCAAAGAGGAAAAAAAAAAACTTATGTTAATCCCTTCTGCCATCTATAACCATATAAGAGAATCAGATAACAACTACAGAAACAAACAGAAGTGGCTGAGTGAAACAGAGAAGCTCATGTACTTTGAGCCAGGGTTGAGCACCTGAAGTCAGGGGAACTCTGCAACCATGCAGAGGTCTGCTAACAAGCAGCAAATTGCCTTTTGGAGACTAACAGCAATACCTATATGAGCAACATGTGTAGATCATTCAACACAACTATAAGGTGAAACTGATGCATTTTGCTGTGTAATTGTTCCCAAAGAGATCATCAGGGAGGCAGAAATGAAGAGTTCAGGTAAAGAATGGATGGGGGAGACTCATGACTTCCCTTACATTGTTCGAAATTTCTTTCCTCCTTCTTTTTAAATTTTATTTTTATTTTATTCTTAGTTTACCAGCATGCAAATTTGTTATACTTCTTGAAGTATATTTAGGCTATAATCTTGAAGGTGGATGTTTGTTTTTCGTTGTCCCCCCCCCCCCCCCCCCCAAATATCACAAAGCAAAAAATACTTTTTTTTTTTTTAAAAAAAAAAAAAAAAAAAAAACACAAAACTTTTACATAGCCATATCACAGATAACTAAGGGGGCTTATCTAATCAAAAGTACTCAAAAGTTTATTTTAGAAACAGCTTTATTTGATAGATATTGTCATTAAGTCCTCAGAAAATCTAGAACCAACTTGCGTCCCATATAAAAAAAAATTTAGTTGTTTCAACTTCTCTTATTACTGAAGGGAATAGAAGGTAGAAATAAAGTGGCCTATCTAATGACCATGGTTTCTATGGCTCCTGTTAGTTGATGTGCAGTGCCTATAATACAAACATCAATATCCAGAACTCTTTTTTCCTGGAATTTTAAAACATATTTTTAATTTTAGTCAATGCCCTTGCTTGACATATAAATAACAGTTTTCATCATTAAATCACTTTACCTTCTCTGTAATAGCACATAATGACAAATAGACTTTATGAAGGAATAATTTTCCAAAACAGTTGCCCAGCCCTGAGCAAGCACAAAAGCAGTAAATGCATTATTCTAGCAGATGTTAGGAGTATGTTTACTGATCTGTAAAACACAAAAAGGTATCCAGGAGAAAGAAAGTAATGCTGAGAATTTCTAACTTGCTTACATGACAGACAGTCAATGGTTTGTAAGACCAATGTGCAGTTTCCTGCAGCAAATAAATATCAGCAAAGCAAAATGTCTCTTGTTTCTATATATCATGGCTTATGTAATAGACTTAAAATAGTTTCTATATCATATTAGCATATTAGCAGAGTGCCAGAATATTAGGAAGGGTCTCAGGGGAGCACAGTTTTATTGAAGATATAGAGCTAAGGAGGTTACTGCCTCAGCATTTTCTACTTCAGATGAAGTATTCATGTGATACCTAAGAAAGTGATAGGACAGAGACTGACTTCCAGCAAAGATTGTCAATACTGAACCATGTGGCTGATAAAAGATGCTAAAAATGAAGTCAGAGTTTTTTTCTATTCTGTTGGGAGATTTTGTCTGATTAAAGACAAGAAGGATGCACCTTCAAAATATGTTTAGTATTTTGTAATGTTGTCAAATAAATGAAGGAATGGACTATGTAAAGTCTTATTCTTAACTCATCTAAAATCATAAAGTTATCAAAGATCCCTTCCTTTACCATCTTTCTGACCTGCTACCTACACCTTGATCTTAAAAGAAAAATAGTAGCTGTTGCCCTTGCCCACACAGGATGATTTTAAATCTCTTTGATGTCACTGGAGCTGAATATCATATTTAATATTTGGGAGAGGATGGAGGAAAGGATATGAAAAGCAACCTGAATTAAACCTAAGTTCAGGTGATAAAAAGTTATTAGGACAGGACTGGATTGCTCCTTACCCCAGGTAGCTCAGTTTGAGGGAATTATGCAATTTGTATTTGTAGTAGTTCCCTGTCTGAGGCTATAATAGAGTATGCTTGAAAAATGCCTGTTAGCCTCAGCTATCTTCTTCCATTCAACCACAGCAGAAATCAGCTCTGCCTTATTTTATAAAGCAATCAGATGGTGAGGAAGGGAGTCTTTTAAAATTACTCTTTTAGTCTTCTTTCTTGCAAAATAGTTTTGGTTATTTATGAAACTTGAATACATCAAGGTGCTCATTGACAGCTAACAGCTTTCTTGTGTCTGCACAAAGACTTACAGTGCAATTGCACTGCTGGGGTTGATGGAAGTTCAGTCAAATACATGTGTTTGAAAGCAGAGGAGAGCATTCCAGACTTTAAATGTGAAAAACAGCAGAACATTTACAGTTTAGCCCAGAGTATAAGAAATGCAATAATTTCCCTCCTGTCCTCACTGGCTTGAGAATGTGCAGATGTAAACTACATCAAAACTGGGGGAGGCAAATGTTGGGGGGAGGGTGGAATTAATGAAGATCCATAATACTCCCAGACAAATGGACACCCACATTTTATTGTTTTATTTTGAAAGAGAGGACAGTGGCATTTTTTTTAAGTAGAGCTGAAAGCACCTGGTGGGCAAACTTGTTTAAGAAAAACAATAATAAAAAAGTCCTTTTGAATTGGCCCAGGCTTGCAAGTCTTGGATTTAAGTAAATGGAAACTTTTAAGTAAAGGGGAACAAATTAGTCCACTATCAGCAACACTAGTAAAACAGTAAATCAAATTTAAACAGTTAAGCTAGAATGGCTCGGTGGTGATTGGTCATCTGTGAAGGTTGGGATTATGCTGGAGAAGGGAGTGAAATGAAGATTTTAAATCAAAGTTTTTTTGGAATGAAGAAGGTTGCAGACACCACCAAAAGGAAGCTCCTTTTGAAAGAAAATTAATGTTTTCAGGCAAACCTGCTATTCTACATGGCAGTAATATCTCTGCCCCTGTTAATGGAAACCTGTAGTACTGGCTTATGAGGATACAGCTCTGTCATAGCCCACCTCTGTGCTTGCATTGCTCCTGGTGGTCATTCTTTCCCACTGTAAAATCCTGAGGGAATTTTGATTTCTGAGTCTTCAGGCTAGCAGCAGAAGATTCGCCTGTATATTATGTGTCTTAATCCTTTGTTAACCTTCCTTTTCTCTTCAGCAAATGACAAAATCATTTGCATGTTTCTTTATTTGCCCCCATAAAATAAAGCAAAAGCTCTTCAGAGCTGATTAACAGACATCTTCAACACTGATCATTCCTCTGATCTTGTTTACAGCACCTAGTGACACAGGGCAGAAAGTAAGCTATGCAAAACCTGTCAAGGACACATTCAATAGAGTAGGGAGTATATGTGGGCTATTTCAATCTGTTTAGTGCCAAGCTCAGTCTAACTTCAGAACACAAGTCCTCAGCAAAAATTAGCTGCAGATTATTAACAAAATTCTACACATGCTACTGCTGGGCTAGAGAAAAGAGTAGGATAAAAGAAGGTGGGCTGCCTAACAATCCATCCTACACAACCATGCTGCCAACTGTAGTTCAGCCACTTATGTTTTCAAAAGAGTAAAAGCAGCCTGAATTTAGATCTCATCTTCCTTGCACTTATGCTGGAAAACATCAAGGCCCCTTTCAAAGGGCCCTAGCGTTATGTGATATGCAAGGTGTAACTGAGTTGGAAAAGAAGCCTAGGCAGGCTAAGCATAGATGACTGCATGCTTGATGACACATGACATGGTAATAAATCCATTTTTTCCCCTCACATGAGTCCCAAAAGAATCAATGGATAATACTACAAGCAGGAAACAGTTAAAAGTAAATTTGATTTGTCCTCCACAGGGATATTATGGAAGATTTGATGCCAGGAAAAGATACTTCTTTTTTTTTTTTTTTTTTTTTTCATTAGACTACAACAGAAAACTTAGAACTCCTGGTCTTATTCACTTCCCACTGTGATCCCTGTTACCTTCTTAGAAACCTTTGTTCATTCCTGATTGTTCCATGGATTCCAGTGTTTTCTCTTTTGATATCGTCTTTCCTGGAGACTCATAAACTATTTTTCTGCACCCAAGTTTGCCTCATCCACTGCTTTTGGATCTATTCTTCTATATCAAGATTCTCTTGCCTTTAAACATTCTCATTGTAAAAATATTATTCCTTCATTCACCTTGATCATGATAGGTATTTCCAGAAGGCTGCCTCCCAGCTCCGTAACTTTCATTCAGATGTATTTATCTTTTTATTGTCTTCAATTGTATTTCTTAATATCTTTCACCATCACTCTAGCCATCAACTGAAGATTATCTTTCATGAAAATGACATCTTCCTACCCTTTAGTTACAGCATCTTGCAGACATATGTTTTTTACCCCACTGGAAGTTGTGTAGTTGCTCACCCAGATGAAAAATACTCCTAAAGGGTTGGAGAAGGGAAGTCTTTAGTAAGGATTTAAATATTGAAAGTACTAATGGACTCATCTTAACAAAGGATAGAAAAGCTTGGTCACAGTACAGTGACCATTTCAGAGGTGGACATTAATGATGACTAATTGCAATTGGGAACACCCCTTTAGTGTTGAAATTCAAGTCTAGGTTTTATTACAAGAGGGAACATAGCTCTTTATGAGGACTACATTTTCCATCATACATTGTAAAAATCTGATTCTGACATTTCCAGTTGCAAAGCTCAACCAGATAAATTCTACATTGTAACTATTGTAACAGTAAAAAGAATCCAGTAGAATATATTAATTTTTATGCATCCATGCACTCTATGTGCTATGTGTCATTGTGTCAAAGGGTAATAAAATTTAGTAATGCAGCAGTGCCTGTTCTCTTTGCCTCTAAATGGATATACGTGCAAAAGAGTTTTGTATTTTGATCATCATAAACTTGATTTTTGAATCCAAAACCCAGCTTTCCCACTAAGACATAAGAAGTAAATATCACAGTTAGTAATTTTTGCTAGATTTTTTTTCTGACATTCTCCCCAATTATTTTTGGATGATAAATCATATATATATAGAGAGAGAGTAGTCAATGGTTGTTAAAGGAAATTATTAACATTTGTAATTGTAAATTGTGTTGAAATTAAATTTTACAAGGCATTAAAACGGTTATTACAGACTGCAAGAAACATTGTCTAACCTAAAATGAAAACTACATTTTATCCCTGTTTCATTTCCTTAACTTCAAATCAATTTCCTATGCATTCAGTTCTTCCATGACAGCTGCTCTGGGTAGGCTTCTGCCGCAAGTGTATCACTTCTTTATGTGCCACTAATGTCCCAACTGCATACCAGCAGTGGAAAGCAAGTTCAAGAGAGTTCTACATTAATTTGTGAATGTACAATTATTTTGCATACCAATAAGCACATTTAGACATGAAACTCTGTGGTATCCTTCAATTTTTTCCTAGTGTGGTTTTGAAGATCAGTATTCCATATCGTTCATTACATTTTGCAGTTACTCTACCACCATTATTTAATTCCTGCAACTTTCACTATTGAATTTTTTTATTATTATTTCTAGAATTGATGCTGTTGTATCAAGTAGACAGCACGGCAAGGTCAGCTCCCACAGTCCAGTTGTGTTTCCTTGAAAGACCTTGTTTGTCTGTAGTGAATTATCTTTCATTTAGAAAGAGGTTTGGCTGGAGATAAGACAGACAAAACAATAAATATAGCAACTTTTGCATTTTTTTTTATCAGAAAAGACAACAGCTATTCTATTTACTACCTCCTCTTTGTCATATGCAGGTATTATTGAAGACCTGAGCTGTAGACAGATGACTTGAAGGAGGGTAAGTTGATAAATACAGTTATATGGATATTTAGGGGGGGGTTCCTCTCATCTAGAAAGTCTCAATTTGGGGAAAAATGCTTGTTAGAGGAGTAGAGCTAAGTAAATGGGATTTAATCTTAAAAAAGATTTTGAAACAAAAACTTGGAGCAGATATTTCTTTTTGAACAGCTTTCCTTCATCTCTGTCACATGCTCTTTGGACTTCATGTAAGCTTTTATCTATCCTAATTGTTCTTTTTTTTCTATGTAGATAGATTATGCTAAGAAATTATACAGCTATAATTATTAAGCTTGTTTGATATTTTTTTAAATATTATTCTTTAAAAATGTTAATGACTGGTCACATTATTCAAGTATTTTTTGTATTGTAATTGTGAACTTTACAGCTTTTATTCAATTTATTTGTAAACTACTTTGCTGTCAAACAGGCCAGAAGTAGTTTTGGATGCAAACCTGGCATCATTTCTTTCTTTCTGATTTCCATATAAGCAGATACTTTCTTGTTGATTTTAAACAATAATGACGATTCACAGCAGGACGTTCCAGAAGCTCAAAGGAACATGATCCTGCCTCACAAAGCAGCATTTTTCTGTTCCTGCTATGCTAGAGGTCCATAGGAAGCAGAGCACACATTACAGATGCCCAGCAGCTGTTCAGGATTATCCTTAAGGATCATAAACCCTCTGGAATAGCATTTATACAGTCATTAGATAAACAAAAGTTATAGCAAAGAATTAGTCAATATTTATCATCACATCATGAATGTCAGGAGAGCCAACTACCGTTACAATCAGGGATGCCCAAATGCTACAATGATGGAAGCAAAAGGAAAGTACCGAGTAGGTAAAATGTAGGTTTTGGTATCTCTTGGGTTGAGGTCTCTTGTGTTCCTAGACTGTTATTAAAATTATTAGCATTGAAAGTTGTAGCACTTCAAGAAAAATGTTCTATATTCTCTCCAAAATTCAGCAGGAAGGGAAAATAGCATACAGTCATGCTTTGCTCTCTGTTTTTAACCAAATTTCTATAGAAATATTTTATGTACATTTTATTTTGATGCTCTAGTAGTTACTTATGGTGATTCACCACAGAAATGGGTAATTATAGGATTCTTTATATTGGTTAGAATGTTTTTTGAATTCTAGTCGACAGCTTTGTCAGATACAAAGAAATTATTTGTATTAAGTGCAGTTTAGTGTTTGGTTTTAAGTTATGTTTATACTATTAGACTTCTAACAGACTAAAATAGGAGAGATTAGAACAGAACACAAACAGACAAAATAATTTCCAAAATTAATTTTATTATATAGAGCTGTTAAGGGTAATAGTTACCAAAGCCTGGCCTTGGAAGTAAGCTCACAGATTATATCTTTATAGTACAGTAGGACAACTGCATGCAATTCTGTTCCATAATCAGAAATGTAATTTAAAAGGGATTAAGACTGGTGTGATATCCACTCAATGCAAGGAAAGCAAGGAAAAGCAGGCCAAGGGAAAGCTCTTAACTATTAACTTAAAACCCATACAGCAAGTTTCCACTAATAGAGGGTGCCTCAGCATAGTCACATATTCACCATCAGGCAATAAAACATACTATATGTAATATATAAAACTTTAGTATGGACTGCCTTCCACTCACATGGCAAGGTGTTACTAAAAACTTGATCTCAACTTTAATTAAGGAAGCATTTCTACACCTGAGTATAATTAGGACTGGAATATAAAGTTCATTTTTCTCCTAAAACTCATTTTTTGGGAATAACTCCAATAGTGTTTTGGGGAACATACGTTTCAATTTTTAAACTTGTATTTTATAATCCATCATAATAAACATCAAAAGTATTTCAAATGAAACCAAAATGATGGCTTTTGACCATATTTTTCTTCAAAGAATGCATGGATTAGGTGTTGAATATACTTCAAAAGAATCCTTCACCCTTCTTCAAGACAGGGTTGTCAAGACCTCAATGATCTGTAACAAGCAATACCATTTCTGTAATTGCCACTAAAAATATCTGTTCTTGTGTTTCCTATAGAAATGTTTTGCTAATTTTGGACCTCAGTTTGCCTCATCCAAGAAGATTTATTATTTTTTGTCATATCCATAGTGAATTCTCAGCTACAGGGAATGAGATTATTTATGTGGTAAGAAGCCATGTGACTAATGACAAACTAACAATAATTAAATGAGAAGAAATAGTTTTAGGCTGCATCTGAAGCTATAAATATAGGAATTATTGTGTGAAATAGATACCCTCTAAATTATCTGAATCTCAAATCTGAAAATATACTCCCATTCATGCAGAATGTCATAAGGTTTGTTTTGATTGCACTTCAGATGTGCAGCATACCCTCTAGTTTGCTTCTAGGAAGAAAGACAACTTGGAATTGTAGTCCCACACTGTTTATAGTAATGAAGTTGATACCTATTTTTAAAAAATCTTTGGGGATCACGTTACTTAGATTTTCCTGACCTAGCTGATACTGTGAAATGTTATGTTTTTCAGCACTCTGAAATACACTTAAATTCAGGACTATTTAGCAGTTTTAAAACTAAATAAAATTAATCTGATTAGAGATTGTTAGTGCATTCCTGATAGCTTCTCTTCAATTGTTATTTTTTGCTACTTATTAACCACCTCTATTAGCCAAAGTGGTTTTACTGTTTTCTTAACATTTGAAGTGACTGGCATGCTGTGATAATAGACCCAGGCTTTAAATAGTATACCTGATTTCAAGCTTTCAGGAATATAACGGTTATAAATGATAAAGCCACCATATGACACCGCATTCATCTGAAACAGCAAAGCTATGTTTTATGCAAGTATGTTACTGTGGTTTGGCCTGAGACCTAGTCAAGCAATTGGTAAATGTGTCTCTTGGAAGTAGTTCTTGGCCTTGAATGCAGATTACTTAGTTTACAAAATTAAGATTTCCTGCTGGGAAATTGGGTAGTTTCAAATGTGCTTTACCACCTTAATGGCTATTGCCAGATTTGACTTACACTCAGAGAAGAAGAAAAAGCTTCCATTTTACAGCGCACTGTATAAAATATAGGGGAAGGGGTACGCTTTGGAAGGCCGTATGCACCTGTACAATTAGTACCTGAAGGTCAAAGTTAGATAAAGAGTAGATAAACAGTGCTGGTGAATGTTTTACTCTTTAGGAAATACAATCGTGGTTTTAGTAAAATTGATATTAAAGATTGCTATCATGTTAACTGTTACCTCTGGATACTGCCATCAGATCTTAAATGTCCAGTTGTCTGAATTCCAGATTAGGACCCAAAACTTTGATAGTGCCTCTGATGCTGCCTTTTTCTCTGTGACTTTTCGCAAATAACTTATCCATCCAAAGGTATGCAAAAAAATCTCCCTATGCCATGAGGTTGGAGAAAATTTATCCTCTAAAATTTACCAGCACTCATAAAAGAATAAAGTGTAATATGAATGATGGTTTATAAAGACCTTCAAAAATACAGTCCTTTAAAGGTCTTTTTAGATTATCAATTTTTAGAAAATTTTATATTTTTATACTTTATAGATGGATACTCAGGAAGCCATAAAAATCCTTCAGAAACTTCAGTTGGTTATCTGTAAATATTTATTATTTCTGTTGTACCTTTTGTAATATAGTTGTCGAACTTTCATACAGCGGTAAGGGCATGGATTTCTACTACATTAAATGTGCGCCTGTCCAAATACATTTAAGAATTTTCTAATAGTTTAAATCTGTTAAAATCAGTTTTTTCTTTCTCTGTGTTACATCCATTATCCTAATATGAAAAATTTTATTCACCACAATTGCTAATGGCAGAAGATACAGCTTCCTAAAAAGTATACAATGGAGTATTTTGTTTCAGCATCTGTTAAACGTCAGTGCAGAATTCCAAGGGTACAGAATTGTGCAATCTTTCTTCACAGAAGCCATCATTCATGAAAAAGTGAGACAGTTTTTAAAGAGTTAGCCTTTCTTGGCTTGCACTGCATCTAATTCAGACACACATGACCCATTGCCATCATTGTTGTACTTATGCCAGCTGCTTCTGATTATTAAGAAAAGCAACATTGCGTGCTGAACATATAATAAACTATTTTCTTATGAACAGAGCACTTTTCCTTCTAAGGGATATAAATATACACACAATGAAAATAAGGTGACTCCAACTTCACATCTCATAGACGACAAATAATAGCTCATCAAGCATACTACAAATGGAACCTGGATAGGAAAGGTACCCTTAGCAGGATCAAATTTTCTTCCCTTCTTTTTGGAGAGAGGCATGGGTGGGGTAAAAGTTTTATGTGACTTACTTTTTTCAATTGAGCTAATTCCAAGAGCAGATACTTTTAAATAGTTAAGAGGAAATTTTTGTCACATTATATGTTCTTACCCTCTCCTGAAGTCAGATGGGCTGACATATTTATTGCTTGGGGGACATAGTCACAATCTTTGATAAATAGGATTTCCAATCTTCTCCTCACTGATTTTAAACCAGACGCCATGAAAAACCTGGACTCCTAGCAAATAAACTACTTTGATATCTGCATCAGGGAATAATAAAATCAAGTACTTATAAAAATATACCCTTTAGCATATGAAAGCATAGAAGCATGTGAACTTCTACAATAACCAGTAGATACCTCATTCTGAGTACATTCACATATTGACACAACAATGTATGCCAAATAAAACTCAGGAAGCTTGGAACTCAGTAAGACAATGTAATAAAATCTGGAACACAACTTCCTGAAGTGGGGTCAAAATCATCATGTTCTACTAGAAATTACTGTGGAAGGGTAAAATCCCTAGAAGAGATATCTAGGTATCTATGGAAATACTTGAAGTAAGAAAAAACCCCATTTGGCATATGTCTTGAGTCTCAGTGGTTTCATAGTGAGTTTATCCATAGAATCATAGAATCATTTATGATGGAAAAGACCTTTGAGATCATCAAGTCCAACTGTTAACCTAGCACTGCCAAGTCCACCACTAAACCATGTCCCTGAGTGCCACATCTACATGTCTTTGAAATACCCCCAGGGATGGTGTCTTAATCACTTCCCTGGGCAGCCTGTTCCAATGTTTGACAAAACTTTCAGCAAAGAAATATTTCTTAACATCCAACCTAAACCTCCCCTGGAGCCACTTGAGGCTGCTTGCTCTTGTCCTATAATTCTTCAGAAAAAAGAACAACACCCACTGCTCTAAAACCTCTTTTCAAGTAGTTGTAGAGAGTGAAAAGGTGTCGTCCCCCCACCCCCAGCCTGCTTTTCTCCAGACTAAACAACCCCAGTTCCCTCAGCCGCTCCTCATTAGACTTATGCTCTACACCCTTTAACAGCTTTGTTGCTCTTCTTTGGACACACTCCAGCACCTCAATGTCTTTCTTGTAGTGAGGGGCCCAAAATGGAACACATATTTGAGGTGCAGCTTCACCAACACCAAGTACAGGGGGATGATCACTTCCCTTGTCCTGCTGGCCACACTATTTCAGATACAAGTCAGGGTTCTATTGGCCTTCTTGGCCTTCTGGGAATGCTGCTGGCTCATCTTCAGCTGGCTGTCAACCAGTGTGGTCAGGTCCTTTTCTGCCAGGCAGCCTTCCAGCCACTCTTTCCCAAGCCTGTGCATTCCATGGGGTTGTTGTGACCTGGCCTTCTCCTTGTTGAACCTCATATAATTGGCTTCAACCCATCAGTCCAGCCTGTCCAGCTGCATCTGAAGAGCCATCTTACTCAGGCAGATCAACATTCCTTACCCTAGTTGGTGCCAGCTACAATGCGTATGGAGGTAAGTTTTCTGAACCTGAAAAAATGTGGAAAAAACACAAAGATTTAACAGTACACTGAAACAACATTAACAATATGTTTTGTAAAGTGCACATTCAGTTTCTCATGTTTCTATAGTATTTTTGCCCACATACAGTTCTGGGCTGTTCTTATCCAATTCAGAACTGGAATACAAGTTTATTACACATAATATTACAGAAAACAAAATATCTAATGATCGTTAATGTGATATTGGTAATTTAAGTCAGCATTACTGTAAAAACTGCAAAGGGATTAAGTATTTTCTCAGAATTGTGGTAACAGTTATTTCCACATATTGAATTAATCCTGTAACTTTATAGCCAAGATGAACACAGTGTTAGGCAGAGGAAGAAGTGAATGAAGGAAGCTTGAAGCTCATTTGTGTATTCCAATGATTGCATGATGTTCTCTTGGCTGACCATTTCATCCTGAGTCAGGTGGTCTGTATGATCAGAGATGTGGAAGACTGATGGGTCTTCTCTAACCTTTATCTGAATCTTCTAGACCAGGGGTCCTCAAACTACGGCCCGCGGGCTGGATACGGCCCCCCAGGGTACTCAGTGTGCACCCCAGTATTTACAGACCCCCCGCACCCCTCCCCCCCCCCCCCCCCCCCCCCCCGCCGGGGGCTGGGGGGGGAACCAAGCAGCCGCAGATGACTGCCTGCCACTTAACCCGCACTGGCCCCCTGTTTAAAAAGTTTTAGGACCCCTGGTCTAGACAAGAGTCCCAGAGCTCGGGAATGGAGCTAAAGTCCCTTAACTTCCGGCTTCGCTTCACACCTAAGGATCCTTTTGATTATTCTGAGCTTATCAGATTTCTGTGGCCAAGAGAAACATATATTGTAATAATCTTGCTGGCCCTGAAGTAAAACACAGGCCACATATTCCACTGATTCCTACAGCAACCCTAGGCTTTTTATGTTTGTACTAGAGCACTTCAAAGACAGTACTGTTGATTGAGACTCAGAGTGATATAGACTCAAAGACAGAAGAGGAATCAAAGCCTGAAAGAGGGAAATATAATACATCCCTTGGTAACCTGTCCCAGCAGATGATTACATGAATTTTCTATCTGCACCCTTTAAGACAGAACAATACATGACGATTTTCCCACAGTGATTTGGATGTCCATGATAACAGTATGCTACCAGTGAAGCACTCAGGACCATTCTATCCACAGATGATTAACTTCCAGAATATGCTGCTCAGACTATTAGGTAGATGCTGTTCAGGCATCACGTATGCTCCTCAGACTTACCAGGTAAATAATTTTAAAGCAAGGATGGCACAAAGTGCCTCACATGACAGGGGTAACAAGCAAGAAGGAGCCATAATGACACTTGCAAACAGCATTTTACAAGGTGCAACAGCTCACTTCTCCTCTATTCTCAACCTGCCAGGCTTAGGTCCAGTCCCAAGCAGCATCTGCATAAGAAGCTCTGCATGGTGACACACTAAGGCTTGCTGGATAATGCCTGGTGGAGTCGCAGGGCTTGTTAACAGAAGCAGAGCATCACAGCACCTGCATAATTTCCCTCAGCTCACTGCACAACACCCTGACCATGTGTGTGCCCTAATGCCAGTCCAAGAACAAGTCCTGCTGCTCAGCCTCTACCTCATAAAAATCTCTGGGAGAAGGGAAAGGGAAAGGGAAAGGGAAAGGGAAAGGGAAAGGGAAAGGGAAAGGGAAAGGGAAAGGGAAAGGGAAAGGGAAAGGGAAAGGGAAAGGGAAAGGGAAAGGGAAAGGGAAAGGGAAAGGGAAAGGGAAAGGGAAAGGGAAAGGGAAAGGGAAAGGGAAAGGGAAAGGGAGGGGAAACTGAGCTTGGTGCTGGAACATGGCATGACTGCAGCACGGAGATTAGCTTTATCATTTGCTGGAAGAACAGGGAGCTTTATGCATGATGATTAGGAGAACTATTTGACTGCCCAGTACTTCCTGGAACTGTTACTCTAGTCTAAGCAATAAGCCATTCACTTATTGTTCTACTGTATCACTGACATTAAAATTAAAATTATTCCATTCTTATGTCATTGCTACAGGGCAATTTTGAGCATTTGAGCAGTGGAAGAACTTCCTCAAACACATTGCTGCTTCTTGGAGAAATGTGATTTCTCTTTCCCTAACCACAGACAGGTCATATTTCAAGCACATCCTATAAATCAATCCAAAAGGAAATAAAAGGAGGAAAAAAAAAAAAAAAAAAAAGGAGCAGTGAAAAAATCAATAGTCAGCTCTGCAAAATTTAGAAAAACTTCTAGCACCAGAGAGAAGAATCATTCCTCAGACAAAGCTTTTCCTCAGAAAAGTGGGAGTTTTCCCCTTTGCTTTTCTTCTCTCTCCTTTTCCTTTCTCTTTTCTTGACACTGGAAAACTATAAATTACCTATTTAGTATTACAGTAAATAATTACAACATTTAGCCTTTTACTTCCTTACTTAAATTGCCAGTTATAGCCCAGATGACTTTTTTTCTGAAAGAAATAGCTAGGACAAAGAAAAAGACACAGCCTCAAACAGAAAAAAGCAGTAAAAGAAAGGGTAGCACATCTTTTCACATTCCGTTTGCATGTGCTTCACATGCCCTCCATATATAGCACTCCTGATGCTGCCGCTGAGAAGTTTAAAGAGGATTTACAGGTTACTAAATGTCTAGCCTCACCTCAGGGCTCACATCTCAACTCCTGTGAGGTCAGTAAGAATTGTGCTATGGGATTTAATTCTGTCTCTGTTTCTTTTGATAAAATCACTGAAGCTGCTTTCTATGGAAAAACCTAAATCTACATGAAGAACTTTTAAAATAGTTGTTATTTTAGTGTCAAAAAGATATATGGAGGTTTATACCTATCTCTGTGATAGGAGGCATAGCCAGTAGGTTATCTGGATTCCTGTTCAAAGGGTTGCTTATACTCCTCAGCTGTTTCATCATGATCAACAAATAGCAGGAATGATTGGTCTTAAGTTACCATGCAATTGCTATTCTGATATAAGTAATTCAATATCTGGTTGTTGCTATATCATGCTTAAAAAAGCACTTGAAAAGCAATTGAAGGTAGATAATGGCTGATTTGCAGGTAGAATATTGTCCTGAGCTCTTTGAGAGAAAACATCCATTTCAGGTTTTCCAGAGGTGATAGTTTTCTCCTGCATATAGCTTGGCACCAGTGAATCTGAGGGATTTCTTTTTTGTGTCATACTCCTGTGCTTGGCATCATTAACCATAGCTGAACTAGAGCTCCTGTAGTTCAGAGTCAAGAGTCTGTCACCAGACTTATATCCGAGTGCTCCAGAACTCTGTTATTTTATTCTTCCTTTGATCTATAAAGCTGATCTTTGGAAATATCATATAGCTTCATTTGATGATTTTAGAGAACTGGAACATACAGTAATACTAAGACTATGATTTGGAATGGTTATAATTTTTCAGTTCATTTTTTTCTTTCTGTGGGAGCATGAGACAAGTATTAAGGGACTCAGACTGGTTCTTTATTGATTATGATCTGCATCAGCTGGATGAAAACCAGTAAATGGAAAAAAATATTTTCCTGTGCTCCAGGTGAGCAACAATTTGTGGTTTTATTAACAATTATACCATATACTTATTTAAGCTAAACACTGATAGCAGCTAACTTGCTATTGGATAGTTATGTGTGCCTTAAGGCCACACATTCTATTTCTTTTGCTTTCAAGTCTCACATATTAGCTCAGAGGAAAAATATTTCCCTATATCTTCAATGTTACTACTTTTCTTACATATAAATTACAACGGAGTCAAACACCACTTTCAAAATGTTTATTAAATGTGTCATTCTGCATAAAACTACATATGATTGTCATACACAACAGACTTGCATACTAATACCTGTTTTACTGAATATTGCAAAGCAGAACTAAAGAATTATCCCACCAGTGTGGCACAGTGGAGCAAGTGCCCCACCATTTGTAACACTAAGGGCTTTTCATCTGCAGCTCTGCAGCCTGCCCTTCACTAGCAGCTCCACAACCTTTTACTGAAGTTGCCATGAGAATGTTTTCTGAAGCTGCTGTGACAATGTCCTTTAGCTCATTCTCCTGTTTGCATGCTGGTGTTCTCATATCCTTGCAGCAACATACCCAGATATTACTGTTATGTCAGATTTCTCATGCTAAGTGATTGCCACCGATGTGGGAATAACCCTTTCTTTCTCTTCTTTTCCCCTTTTTACACCTTGTTTTGTACCTCTCAGTTTAAATTTGAAGAGAAACAAGACTAAGAAAATAATAAAGTATACAACAGTCATTTCAATATCCTGTAAGTATTACTCAATAACATACTTGCAAAAAATTAGCATCTAATCAGCAAGAAACACCTGCCCTTTATCAAAAGTAGGCTCCAAACAGCACTAGCGGCATCACAGGCAGGAACAGCCAACACGGATTTTAAGAAGATGCTGATGAAACCTCATCATAATGAAACATCATTACTATAGGAAAAGTATTCTGTGGGATCATATGCTGCTCTGGGGAAGACTCTGGGAGAGGGTGCTCCTCAAAGGGGTATGTCCCCTGCCCTATTGCCTGTCTTCCTGCCCGGCTACAAGGGACAGGTTCACTTTTCCTTCTGTTTCTCTCTCTCTCTCCCCTTTACTGTCTTTTTCCTAAAAGTAACCCTGATCATTAATGTATGTTTTCAGCTGCATCACCAGAAATACAAGCCTAAAAAAATTTTGCTAGAAAGTCCTGAGCATTGTCCACCCTTCTGAAATCAAAAAAAGGATTCTGTAATCATTTGAAACCAAAGTGGGATGCCATTTTTGAAATCCCTTGGTAAGTCAGATTCTTCTTTCCACAGTAATGACAGCTCAGTTCACTAAGCCTAAGGCAGCAGAGGCGTGACAGGTTGTGGTGTTTGTTACACTGCATGAACATTTGAGAAACAAACCTGTGTGTTAAAGACAGCCAGCAGTTCCCTGACCAGAGTGAAAACCTGCAGGCAGGAGTTGTAGCCTACTTCCACCCCTGCACTCTGCAAGGACTGGTCTGCTGCTGATACCTCACCAGCTTCTTGGCATAGACACACATGTATACGTGTATGCACCTGCCTGGTGGTTAGAGCATTTGGCCTAAGTGATAGACCCAGTTTCTTATTTCATCTTCAGAGTCTCGCACAACCAAAGACTGCTTTGTCTGTGGGACTGTAACCCGTCCAGTCCCCTTGTGCAGTGCGCTGAAGAGAGCAGGAGTCAGCAGAAGAACCAGTGAAGAATGAACCCCTGTGGCTAAACAACTAATCACAGAGTATGAGTTCCTGCTTCCAAAATTCCTTGGGTTTTATTGAATGCTTATGTGGAGGAAGTACTTCCAAAGAGTAAGAACCTCTTTTTGGAGCGAGAGAATGTCTTTAAATAGTCTAAGTAGGCATTTCTGGTAATACTGGTTTAATTCCAGAAAAAAAATAATTTACTTGTAATGTCTCATACTCAGTTCGGTGAAAGAATTTTATTGTCTTAAATTTCAATATTTAAATTCTTTTTGGATCTCAGTTCTAAAGAGTACTTCTTTTTTTCTTTCTTTTCCTCATTTTTTTTCTCTTAAAGGTTCTGGCTCAAAACTTTTAAAAAGATAATTAGAAATAAGCAGAAGCAGCTTTCCTGCAAGTACTTTCAAATAACACATGACCTCTGACAAACTGAGAAGGTTGAATTTAATTATTTTTTCTTTTTTTTTTTCTTTCTTTTCCTTATGTAAAGGCTTTTTTTAAAGGATCATGTTTCACACAATTAATATTATTAAAACATCATCCTCAGATAACTTTAAAAATTAATTACAAAAAGTAGTAGGGCTCTCAAACTATTGCAGACTTTGTAATTATAAATGTATGGGTTTTTTTTAAAAAAGAATTCAGTTCCATGCAAACACAATTGTTGTACTAATTTTTTGTAGTTTTCATGACTTATACAGTTACTCAAAGCAAACAATAAAAAAGCAGCTTTGAACGGTGCAGCTGGATATCCTATATTCTCCACTAAAATCATATGCTTTTATTGCTTGGTGTTTTTATAATGTGATATCAGTGTTGCACAGGATATCTATCATCAAGACAAAAGTAAAATTTAGGACTCCGAGAATAAGTTGCCTTGTATCCTCTCAAGCTTATCTCCTGGAAGTGATTTTGAATCCCATAGGGTTGAACTAAGCAGAAAGGCACAGCTAACACAGCTAATTCAGCTCAACAGAAACACAAGTGTTGCTTTATCAATGTCTCACCAATGTTAAGAGCAACCAGGAAGACCTGGGTTTAGCCAGAAGCTGCTGAAGTCATATAAAGACTTTCAACAACTCTGGCTTTCAGAATGGCCCTGTGAGAGGTGAACAAAAGAGGAAACTATGGAGTTTCCATACACCTGGAGCTTTGTTCTTTCTAATTAAAAAATATCTAGTTTTAATTGAGAGGCAGCTTAAAAGCATTATAACATGGGTTCTCATTAACTTAGGGAACTGATTAATTAAGTTCCGCTGAAGCCAAGATATACTATCCAAAAGGAAAATAAAGTAAAAAAAAAACTCACTTTAGATATTTCTTTGCTTTTGAACAGTTTATTTTCGGCAATGTAATTTTTTTTCCCCAGAACAAACAATCTCATAGGCTGAAGACTTTCTAGTATATGCTTATGTTTGGTCATGTGAGTATTGCAAATGTCTTCCTACTTATTATCTGCTAGCACAGTATATTTAATTACCCTTTTTCAACCTACTAACTAATAATGATATGTAAAATTACCCCAAAGCCTCTTTATATACTGTAGACTACAGTCTATATAATAATATTATACAAAGCTAATTAACATTTGCCAGAAAAAGGAGTACCTTCAGACTGAGTATATGTGCAATTAGTTGTTTGTATGAGGCTAGTTCATGGTTTATTATACAAGATACAGAAGAGGACTGCTGGTCTGGAATATCATACTCTGTCCCCAATTCATATATATGTCTGGCAAAGGAAAAATGCCATTTTCTTCTTCAGACCTATATATGCAGCAATTTGCATGGCTTCAAATACTAGAATAGAAGCAGGCTGTTTTCAGCTAAAACAATTAATGTTTATATTATCAAAAAAATAATGTGAAATCAAAATTTTAAAAGAAATATTTTGGTGAAATAAAACCCTAAGGAGATACTGATATTTCATTTCTGCTTCTCTTTTGACTCTACTTTTGTTCTTCATGGTGGTTTATTTCCAAAGAGAATGAAAAAAGAGACTAAGAATTTGAGGGTGATCAAGAGAAAAAAATATGAAGCATGAAATGGAATCTTTGCCAGAATGTTACTTAAGACAGAGCTGAGGTGAGACTCAGATGTAAAACCTTTTAGGGTTAAAGTTCACTTAAACAAAACAAATGCAAACTCAAACATATATAAAAATGTAAGACCTAACTTTGAAAAGCTGACAGTTCTGACTGTAGGACAGTGGAGAGTTAAAGAAAGAAATATCTTTAAGAAAATTAAAATATAAGGAAAAATAGTCTTATAGAAAACAAACTTAGCATCAAAGCATCATAGATTGCTAAATATATATATTTCCCCAGAGGGAAAACAGGCAAATCTAGAGCAAAATAAAAACAGCATAAGAGAACTTTACATTAGTAGCTAATCATTTAGGGAAATAATGGTACTAAGTAACAGCATGTCATGTCGTTGAGCCATTCCAGGTACCTTCACTCACTGACAGCTTTAAAGGTGTGACTGCTGTATGTGCAGACATATATATATATATAATATATTTACATCGGAAGTCTCATGCTGTGCTTACATCTAATTTTGGTCTGCAGAAAGATCAAGTTTAATGAATCTATACTAATAAGAGCTCATTTTAAAATGTAACCATTCACAAAAATTTCCCATATTAGTTGAGAAGAAAAAGGGAAAAGCAAATAAAAGAGAACCTCAATTGTAGTTTTCATCGAGAAATGAAGCATAGTAAAAGGATTTGTTTCACAAGGCTTCTTTCCTTGTATTTTAAAATGGTGGATTTGTGGTGATATAGTTAACTATGTCTCTTTGAAGTTCTGATGACATAACTTGATTTCTCAAGATATCTTGACCAGGAAAAAGTTTTTTTTGGAAAAAAATCACCTTACTGTATGACCTCTTAAACCTTTTCAAGACCCGCACCAAAGCTTGCCTGTAAGCATGTCATTCAAGAAAACTCAGGCCTGACAGCCTGTTTTTTTTTTAACACTTGTTATTTATTGTGAAAATGCTTAGGTAGAGACATTTGTCATAGGTGTCAGACAGCACACATTTTATTGAAAGGCTGTGGGTTTTACCCATTGTAAAATGCCCTTTCTAAGGGGAATTAACCTGTGGATGTTTTGTATTGGTGTCACCATATCACTATTTTTTAGTAGACAAAGATACCAGTCACAGTAGGTGCTATGTCATATGGTCCATTTTCCTTTGGTTGAAGAAGCCAGTGTTAGTGCTCGAAGCTTGCGTAAAAGCTGAAAATTACAAAGCAATGCACAACTGTATTATAAATCATTGAACATAACTGGCAAGATTATGCCAATTTATGTTTTTTCCCCTGAGTGGAAAAATAAAAATTCAAATGTAATAAGAACTTTAAAAACCACAGAAGTTCTTTTTTATGGTAAATTTTGGAAACTGAAACTCCATTTTTACATTACCAAGTGTTAGCATATTGTTTGCTTAATGTAATCTTTATAAACCATAGAGTTTACAATTAATACTGTATGAAAATGAATACTGAGGGTTTTTTCTAGAGGTAAAATATGATAGAAAATAACAAAAATCCAAATTTAAAGCATAGATTATGTAAGCATTTATTTCATTAAATACATAATATTCTATTAATATTTTTGCTTCACAAAGTTTTTCCTTTTGTCTTTTCTTCTTGAAAGAAGTGGAGCAGAAGCTAAATTACTGATCACTCTATTGGAATTTTTTAGGTGAAAGATATATATCTTGGAATGCATTATAACTTATCCTTATAGAAATATTGTGCACTGTACCCAAAGAGAAAGGCACAAAATGGTAGAAGTAAATAGTGATTTCTCCACATGAAGTTACAGGAAGATTGGGAAGTGGCACAAAAAATAAAGTTCCATGGAACAAAATTATTGTATATAATTTGCTGTAACTATAATAACTATTCTAATTAATAAGGAAATAAAACAACAAAAACTCCTAGCAAAGCCTTTGGCTGTCTTAATTCCCTTCTTACATTTTTATATAATGGAAACACATTATATTCCTGTTTCAAAATTTACATTAAAACATTTATAGTTCCTAAAAATGACATAAAACATCAATTAGTTAAATAAAATTATCACCTTGAACTGTGAACTAAGTGGGTCCTGCAGGCTGGGTGAGAACATAACCTGCAGGTTTCATCTAGTCTTTGGTAGAACAGAAGCTTTTTGAAAAGCCTGAAAACAAGAGATGGTGTGCATTAGATAACTAATTCTTCTTTTTTTTAGAATTTGAGTCAGTATTGAAGATGTTTCTTAGAATGCTAGAAAGAACATAATGTGCCACCTTAGGTTAGTTTAATTTTCATTAAGAAAGACAGCTGAACTTACACTCCACACAACAGTGTCTCAAAGAATATATGAAAACTGACAATTTGGTGTACATAAACCTTAAAGTCTAGCAGCATACATTTAGCAGTAGTTTTTAAAATACAGAAACAGCATTGGTTTGGTTTGGGGTTGTTTTTTTTCTTTAAGGGAGGTACTTTTTCCTACCCAGTTTTTGTTTCTCTTAGAATTTGAATATTGCAAACAGAACAGTCTCTTCAATTTTCTCTCTGCATAAAAATAGCTTGCACCAGAGACCCATCTCTACATAAAAATGTTTGGCTCACTCCATCCTACATGTTCTTCCATCATTATCCCACAGAGTTCTCCTTCCTCAAATATCCCCAGTTTTCATGCCTTGAACAAGTATGTGCAATTCTTTCCCTCAGCTTCATGCTATTAAAAATTCATTCTGTTTTTTGGATGTGGGGTTTCTGGTTTTTTTTTTTCCTTCTGGGTTTGGGCTTTGTTGGGTTGGTTTGTTTTGGTTGGGTTTGTTGGGGTTTTTTTGTTTTGTCTTGTCTTGTTTTGTTTTTCCTGTGGACCTTTTATTATTTTAAGAACTTGGAATGGAAAAAATAAAAACAGCAATTATGTTGCAGACCATAGGCACCATGGGCCATCCAGAGTAAACAGGGACAAATGTTATGTAGCACAAACCCTGCCAAATGGAAGCCACAGATCACATTCTTGGAGTACTAGATGTAGCAGTATAGATGGTGGCTTTTCCTTCAGGTAACTCTGATGAGAATAGAGAATGACCCATAAAATCCTGGACATCTATGGTAGGAAGCAGTTCAAGTATAAAATAGCTAAATTTAGATGATTGTATAAGGACTGGGTATCTAAAAATCCCTTTACATTCAAACACATGCATTCAATATCGTGACAATAGTGCATCTGTAAGCTGATATGTATTTACTTTCAGGTTACCCAGTTTGCTCTGAATCCTAGTGATATCTTTTAATCACCTAAGGTTTAATGAGATGAACTCCAGCCCAACAACTTCTTTTGCATATGGACAACAGTACTGAGGAAGAAACAGTATTTTATTTTCTGCGTTAGGTTGGGTTGTCAGTGCCAGTGATTTTTGAACATATGAGCAATGATCAATTCAAGAAGTTCAAAAGCAGCGTGCAATTCACAGACTACAGAAAAAGCACCACACTTACATCATCATATGTCCTTATACAGGTAAAAAATTTCTATATCCGTTTGTCCTTTGGATTTCCTAATAAAATCTCAGGAGCATTCCCCTTAACTACAGAAGGGATAGCACATTTTGTGCTGTAGGCAAACATTCAGTTGGCTACGAAATGAGAAATCCAGCTTGTTCTTTATAAATCTTCCAAACCTGGATTTTGTTTAAATAAACAACTGAGGAGTATAATCTTCAGCACCCCACTGGAATAATTCTTCTGGTGGTGCTAAATCTATCTTCTGTGGCTTGCTTCTCAGCTAGACACGGTTACATGTTTGCCTTATTTCTTAAAGCACTGCTTTGTGACCCATTTTACAGAGAAGCCCATGTTTCTGATGTCCCTGTGTCCTAATACCTACCAACAGAAACAGTGTAAACAGAAAAAGTTCAAAGGCCTTATTGCAATCTTCTGTTTCTGTTCCCCTCACATCTTTGTAGATAATTAACATTGTTTCCAAAGGCTAATTTGAATTAGAGACAGTTACTAGTGAATAAGGTAACGTTAGAGAAGCAAGGGTGTTAGTTTGTTCATTAAACTGTTTTGCCAGAAATAAGTTGACCATTTGCAACTTCTGCTGTCATTAGCTAGAAGAGCACAAATAGCATTTCAGGTGTAGGACACATTTAGAAGTTGCACATACACAAAGTAAGCAGCTGACACTGATAATCTCAAGCCGATCACAGAAACTCCTGCTTTAGTTTTCATTAAATGAGCAGCAACAAAGTGAAGAAAAAAACTCAGTCTTAAATACTGTCCTCTTTGGGAAGGAAGAGAGGGAACTTTTCATTCATTGAAAATGGTTTTTCCTCAGCAAAATTTAAACAACCTTGAAAACAGCAATTATCCCTCTGTACAGCGTATGAGTAGGCTTTTTTTGCTATTTACTCCCTTGAATAGTGATGTGATGACACATAATTCTTAATATGATGTTTACATCAGAAGTTAGCCAAAAACATAGAAAATATTGTCATTTTAAGTGGGTAATAATGTCTTAGTAGATTTAGCTACATACATCATCTAAGAGATTTAATTTTTCTGCGCTTCTTTAACAAATTTGAATTTGTTGACTCATAGGAAAACTTTGATGGTCTATTTTTATTTATGTATGTAGAAATCATAAAGAGTTGCCTTTTCCCACTGGAAATCCATCAGGTATTCATTCCAGATATATTTCTAACTGATTGAAATATGGTAATAAAGACTGAAAAAAGCATTAGTTGATCAAATAAAATATAATAAAATCTTACAATAAAATCCAAATTCCTTGGGCACCGTTTCTAACCCCATATCAACTTACTTGTAACTGCTTTAGTATAATTTCAAGATCTTTGCAATTACTTCCAGAATTCTTTTTAGCATTTTTCAGTTTTGTATATAAAACTCATAAAACCACCTTTCTGAGAAAAAGCAAATAAAGGTATTCTAACAAACAAAAATGATAATGAAATGCATGGAAATCCTTTCCCAGTTTTTACAGTGCCAAAACCTAAGTACCTGCTCAGGAACATATGCCTTCAAGCGTCTTCAAGAGAGGCAATTTTAAGTTTCCTCTTTTTATTTTTTTTTTTTTCTCTTTTTTTTTTTTTTTCCTGTTGCAAATAAACACATAGGAAAATTAATTGAAGAAAACCCAACAATTTTAAAATTAAACCCATTCTCCATAGATTTTGTGTCTCAAAAATATCCTTTGTTAAGAAGAAAATCATTGTATTCATCCTACTAATCAAGAATAATGTTAATGGAGACCTCAGGTGCATATCAGTGCATGTTTGCCTGAGCTTGAATCAGAATTCTATAGCCAGGCCATGCTTCCAGTCAAACACATGCATTAGCTGCACAGTATTTACAGTATTCCAACATACAAAAATGAGCAATTATGGAACCATGCTATCATGACAGCCACAGATAATAATTCAGCAGAGTACAGAATACTAATTTGATATTTAAATATCTTTTCATAATGTATAAACCTAGAGGTCTTTTCATTCCTAATAAAGTAAATGTCAAGCTTCAGTCTCTGTTCCTTTAATATAAATTACTCGTTTTTTCACACATCCAACCATTTTGGTCTTAAATATATTGTTTTAAACACACTGGTAATATACTCATTGAACTATTTTGTATAATGAAATTTGTATGTCCTTGGAGTTTAACATAACCTTTCTAGGAAATTTCAGGATGCACCTGGAGGATAGATCTAGAACTGCAGCAAGTGTAACCTTTTGATTCCAGTCTGAAAAGTTTAAAGATAAACCGATTATAGCACATAGAAATTAATAAAAATGTTATGTGGAATATGATAGACTAAGAATTTCTGATGTTTTTTTCATTACTACTGTTTTTGAACGCGTCTTCTCCAGTGGTCACTAGCAGATTCTCTCTAATCCACTTTAGGATAAAACTGGTTTATAATCAAAATGAAGAATGGACAAAGATGAAAGAAGCCTCTATCTAGGAAATTCATTCTAGTGCTTCTGATAAAAAAATCCCTTTTCTTTCATTGTCTGTCTCACAGGTGAAAGAAGTTAGTTGTCCTTTAGGGTGTTACTGTCCTTTACTTAATTTTCTTTTACTTAATTTCCATTACTTCATTTCACATGTTTTTTTTTTAATGTTTATACATAATGCATACCTTAAATATTTGGGTCAGGCTTCACACATTTTTAAAGTATTGTGTTGGTCCTTTTCTGTCTTAATAAAAATATTCTGTTACCTCTATAGAAACAGCAAATACAACAGAATGGAACTGGAACTGAGCCAATCTACTGTTAAAGCAATGGCAATGGCAAAGCACTGCCTGACATATTTTATACACATCAGAATACTATATTAAATGTTAAGTAAAAAATAACTCAATTAACTTTTTTGTCATGCCTATCATATATTTTTCTGGAGGCTTAAAACACCATATATCAGGTGGATTGTTTTCCGGTATTGCACATTTTATTTTTAAATGTCTTTTTAAGAACTGTAAAGTTTTGTTAGAAAGCACTAGTGTGTGTTTTTCATTAAGTGCAGAAGTGTTCCAAAATTAATAATTAAGTCCTGCTTCTATTCTCATTTTTCTATGTATATTAGCTAAAGTCTCATATGAGAACAGAGATTTTAAGTTGCTCCAGAGAGCCTTAAAGCTTTATGGGTCCAAAAGCAGCAGACACAGAAGTACTCGGCAGGTCTGTCACTTCGAAAAGTGGAAAGTGACTGTCAAAACTCTCACTATATGCCACAACAGGGATTGGCCCTTCACTTGCTTTCCATCCCCTAATTTAAAAGGATTAACAAGAAATGGCTGATGGAAAACTGCAGAGGTAGCCTCCCTAAGACCCTAAGCAACAGGATTCTGGGCACTTTTCCAGCCAGTGAGATACTTTCAGGCAGAAATACAGACTTACAACAGCCAATCAAGATAGCAAAAGTTGAGGAAAGCATCATTTACTGAAGAATGAAAAGAGAAATGAACACTGTCTCTGAAAGCTTTAAGTATTAATGTGTAGGGTGCTCTTCATAGCTTTTCCTCTTTTTACAAGAGATTTCATCAAACAGGAAATTTTGTTAGTGCAAGATTTTTGCACAAGTAACTTACTAACAACTATGACAACATAGCTGGAGGAAAGTGGTCACTACCTGGTTTCCAAAAATGAACTGTAATTGGGGTGGGTTTTTTACTTATTCAAATTGAACCATAGTGTAGAAACTATAGGCAAGCATTTTGAGGCAGCCTTCTCATGGTGACCAAAGCTGAGATCTCACTGGATATGCCTGTGCTGCATGCTGGAGGCAAGTCCAATCCCCAAATCACCTTCCACGTGGAACATAAACCTGTTGTGTCTCAGGAGCTGTATGCTCTGCAGAGTGTTGGGACCTTATGGTAGAGCAGGTTGAGAAGGTCAGGAAGTACCCAATATGTTGAAAACTGGTTGAACGACTGGGTCTAGAGGGTGATGATCAGTGGTGCAAAGTACAGTTGGAGGCCAGTAATAGCAATATATGCCAGACTAATACTGAGTCAATCCTATTCAATGTCTGGATTATGGGGTAGAGTGTACCCTCAGCAAGTTTGCTGATGATACAAAACTGGGAGTGGATGATAGACCTGAAGGTTGTACTGTCATCCAGAGGGACCTCAACAGGCCAACAGGAACCTCATGAAGTTCAACAAGGAGAAGTAAAAAGTCCTGCATCTAAGGAGAAACAACACCATTCACTGGCAGATATTGGGGGCCACCCAGCTGGAAAGCAACTTTGCAGGAAAGGACCTGGGGGTCCTGGTGGATACGAAGTTGAACATGACCAAGAAATATGGCCTTGTGCCAAAGAGGTCTAATGATATCCTGGGCTGCATTAGGCTAAGTATTGCCAGATATTTGAGGGAGGTGATCCTTCCCCTCTACTCAACACTGCTGAGGCCATATCTGGAGTGCTGTGTCCGCTTCTGGTCTCCCTGTTACAAGAGAGGCAAGGACATACTGGAGAGAGTCCAACAAAGGTCCACAAAGATGATTAAGAACTGGTGTATCTCTCCTATGAAGAAAGGCTGAGAAAGGTGGGACTGTTTAGTCCAGAGAATAGTCATCTCAGGAGGGACATCAAAGTAAAACTCAAACAGAAGAAGGAAGTTTACATGATGTCAAAAAGGACCAGCTTCTTGGGAGGATTATAGGAATGTTGTCAGAACATGCAGGGAGGTGACAAGGAGGGCTAAGGTCCAGTTTGAATTAAATCTGGTGAAGGAGTTCAAGGACAAGAAGGCCTTCTTCAAATACATCAGCAGGAAAAGTATGACTATGGAAAATGTGGGCCCACTGCTGAATGAGGTGAGTGCTCTTGTGACAAAGGACACAGAGAAGGCAGAGTTACTGAATGCCTTCTTTGCTTCAGTCTTCACTGTCAAGACCGGCCCTCAGGTTTTCCAGACTCTAGAGGAAAGAGAGGAAGTCTGGAGAAAGTAAGACTTTCCCTTGGTCAAGGAGGATCATGTTAGAGATCACCTAAGCAAACATGACACTCACAAATCCATGGGCCCCAATGGGATGCACCTGAATCAGGAAGCTGGCAGATGCTATTGCCAAGCTACTCTCCATCACTTTTGAAAGGTCACAGAGGACAGGGGAGGTGCCTGAGGACTGGAGGAAAGCCAGTGTCACTCCAGTCTTCAAAAAGGGCAAGAAGAAGGACCCAGGAAACTACAGGCCAATCAGCCTCACCTCCATCCCTGGGAAGGTGAGGGAACAGCTCATCCTGGAAGTCATCTCAAAGTATGTGGAGGAAAAGAATGTTATCAGGAGTAGTCAACCTGGATTCACCAAGAAGAAATCATGCTTGACCAACGTAACAGACCTCTGTGATAGAATGAGGGGCTGGGTAGACAAGCAGAAAGCAATGGATATTGTCTACCTTGACCTCAGCAAGGCTTTTGACACTGTCTCCCGTAATACCCTCATACATAAGCTCAGAAAGTGTGAGATGAGTGGCCAGTGAGTGCATTGGAAACTGGCTGAATGGCAGAGCTCAGGACGTTGTTATCAACAACACAGAGTCTAACTGGAGGCCTGTAGCTTGCGGTGTGCCCCAGGGGTCAGTACTGGGTCCAGTCTTGTTCAATTTATTCATCAATGACCTCTGGATGAAGAAAGAGAGTGTACCCTCAGCGAGTTTGCTGATGATATAAAACTGGCAGCAGTGGCTGATACACCCAAAGGCTGTGCTGCCATTCAGTGAGGCCTGGGCAGGCTGGAAAGTTGGGCAGAGAGGAACCTAATGACATTCCACAAAGAAAAGTGTAAGGATCTAGAGAGGAATAACCCCATGCACCAGTACAGGCTAACGGTTGATCAGCTGGAAGGCAACTCTGTGGAGAAGGACCTGGGCATTCTGGTGGACACCAAGTTGACCATGAGCCAGCAGTGTGCCCTGGTGGCCAAGAAGGCCAATGGGATCCTGGGGTGCATTAGGAGGAGTGTGGCCAGCAGGTCAAGGGAGGTGATCTACCCTTCTACTTTACCCTGGTGAGGCTGTACCTGGAGTGCTGTGTCCAGTTCTGGGCTCCCCAGTTCAAGAGAGACAGGGAACTACTGAAGAGGGTCCAGTAGAGGTCTACCAAGATAATGAGGGGTCTGGAGCATCTCTCTTAGGAGATGAGAGAGCTAGGCCTGTTTAGCCTGGAGAAGAGAAGACTGAGAGGGGATCTTACCAATGCCTACAGATATCTTAAGGGTGAGTGTCAGGAGGATGGGGCCAGGCTCCGTTCAGTGGTGCCCAGTGACAGGACAAGAGGCAACAGGCACAAACTGCAACACAAGCAGTTCCTTCTGAATATGAGGAAATGTATTTTTACTTTGAGGTGACAGCACTGGAACAGGCTGCCCAGAGAGGGTGTGGAGTCTCCTTTTCTGAAGACACTGAAAACCCATCTGGATGCAACTCTGCAACCTGCTGTAGGTGACCCTACTTTAGCAGGGGCTGGACTAGACGATCTCCAGAGATCCCTTCCAACCTGACTGTTCTGCGACTCTGTGATCCCAACCATGTGTATAAAGAGCTGAAGAAAGAGCACAAAGAGGGTGGAGGCAGGCTTCATGAACCCTTCTTTTATATACAGCAGTTTTACCCAAGATAATAACTCATTGTCTCCCCATTCCATTTTGCCAAAAGTTCCAGGGACATACACCTTTCTGCCCATGCCAAAAAGGAACTCATTTAGGTGACTCGTAGGCTACCATCTAAAATGTCCCAAAAAGTCTTTGAATTTTGCTGCAGAAGAAATTAAACAAATAAAAGGTGTCATGAAATTCAATTAACTGATGAAGTGGAAAGTGTTAAAACAATTATTAATAATAGCAATTTGATGTCTCATTATTTCATAATTGTTCAGTTCAGTTATTTGTATTTCACATCTGTTCCCTCTATAACTTTGATATTAAACCCTCATTTTTATTTTTTAGCCTTACAAGATATGCATTATAAAAAGTCTATTAAGTTATCAGCTGAATACAGAGAATCAAATTAATGAAAAAACTTCTCTTTTCATTCTGAGAAACATTTTGCATGATCAAAAATAAGTACTTTAGAGCATAAGAAATCTTACACTATGTATTTGCTTTGTTTGACATAATGTGCTCTTAAGAGGTTTAATTAACTTTTCTTTGTTTAGTGAATACTTCTTCATAAACTTTTATAAACTGTTACTCACAGACATTGATTATTATTATTAATTATTATTATTATTAAAAAGATAAGATTACATTTTTAGAGCTTACATTTTCATTTTGTATGTATGTTTAAAAAAACCTGAACATTCTATTATAAAAAAATACTTCCTTTTAAAATAATGTATGTTTGATTTGTTTTAGTGATTTTAATATGTTCTTAATATCTGTTTACGTAACAAGTTGTTGAGCTTTTTCATTCAGACACTAATTTCTTTTCTTAGCTATTTAAGATGAAATGCCTATTGCACAGAAAGCTACATGGCTTTTTCTGGCTTTCCTGAGTAGCAAATGAAGCAGGACTTGGTGGCCCTGTAGATGTAAAGTACGTAAAAAAAAATTGTTTACCTTGTTCATGCCATTGGTTCCACACTCCTGTATACCTAATTTCAATTCCTTTTCTTGCTGATTATGGTTATGGTATCTACATCCTCTAAACAAGTGTGCTATTTGTAAAGACACTTTTTTATGAAAATTAAAGATTTGTTTTTTATTGTTCCTTCCTATACAGGGTTTCAACAGTAATGTGATTTGTTCAGGCTGTGTAATGAGGTGTAAAGTATTATTTTAAAAAGAAGCTTAAGAGAGTCTAAAATGCCCTCCTCAACCTGTTCAGCTCAGTTTCTTTAGCCCAAACACAAAGCTTAAAGAAAAATTCATATTCATATGTTATTGATAAATTTTAACGCATTTTTGAAAGAAGCATTCACATTATCTAAGGAAAAATTAACAACTTGTTTACTGTGATTTTATTTCCTTTGCACAGGCCTTACTGTAGTCTGGAGAGGTGGGGACATGCAAGTAATTATTTGGAGCTTGAGTATTTAACATGATTTTTCAGTTTTCTTAATGCCTTAGTTTGTATTTATGTAATAATTCTGTGTTTGAGTATTTCTTAATTTCCTTTAATGACTCTAAGCACATTTTGCTCACACTGCATATTAGCACTGTGTTAATAAGACTTCCCAACCTCTGCACTGGAGCTTTCTCAGAGCACAGAATTTACTCATCCTACAACGTGCTATGTCCAAAAATGTACCTTTGCAGCCCTCTTTGAACAGAGTTCCAAACTGGAAACTAGTGAACTGTGCATTTCTGATGCAATCAAAATTAGATGCCAATTCATCTGAATGATAAAAATGTTTCGGTCTCACACTGGGAATAAAACCAATGCAAAATAAAATGGAAAAGCATCTTTATTCATGACAGACCACTTGGCTGAAAGAGACTTACTGCGGTGTCCAATAGAAAAGAAAAAAAAACCTGGCCCCTCCTTGAAAAAAATAGAAATTATATTATTCAACTGCAGTTTAAAACTGGAAAAGACTGAGTTTTGGTTGTTTACACAAACTATAAAACATTTGACAGATCTAACAGTACAGCCAATCACAAAATTATTATATAAATATAGATCTGACAAAAACAACCTGTCATCTCAAATGGAATATTAGCTCTGCTTGCCAGTCTTCCACTCAGGTTGAGACCTCACAGAAGTGATTATGTTACACAAAAGATGTAAGAATGTACATTAATCAAGTCTGAGATTTTTTTAAAAAAAGCAATTTAAAGAAAGTATGAAATATTATTTCTGATACCTTGGAAAAGTACTTCTTAAGGGATATTTTGCCCCTTTCTCTGAAAGATGCCAGAAGATAACACAGGTAATCATGCGTACAAGATCCATTTTCTCTGAAATGACTACATCTTAATAACAAAATAAAATACCACAGTTTAAGCTTCATGCATGGAGGTATCTGTGTAGGTATACAACTCTAAGACTATATCATCCCCTAAACACAAGTTTCTTGGAAATTTAAGAAAAAAGAAATAGATAGAAAAAGAGGTTGAGATCTATCTAGCCTAGTGTCCTATCTCCAACAGTGACTACTAGCAGACATCTAGGTAAGAAAGTGAGAGGATAGGAACTGGAGAAGCAGGTAGTGATACATCTTTAGATGCCCCTCCCAGCCTCCAACTGTGCTGACTGGGACTTTCTAAATCAAAGGTAGTATCTTTGTAGGTGGTTTTCTCTTATCTGGATCTCTTCTCTTGTCCTTAAAGCTTTGTAAATTGAGAATAAACCCCCCAAAACCCAAAAGGACAAGTGTCAAATTTTTAACTGTAGTTACACTGAAAAATCACAAAATAATGTCAATGGAGGATTAGTTGTTATTATTAAGCAATTTCTTTACCAGGAAACGAGAGGACAAAAAGGTTTCTCGTTGGAAACTGGTGTCAGACCAGCTAGGGATTAAAAAATAATTAAGGCAAACAAAAATATTTATATGAGTTACCGTTTTGTAAAAGGCCATCTCTTAATAAACAAGATTTTTTTTAAAAAACAATATAATTTTGTCTCTGTGGTCATCGTACACTGAAAAACCTTAAATGAAAATAAGTGTTTAGAATAAGGATTAGGGTTTTCAAAACAAAAATAAAAGTACAATTTCATACCTCATGATCTGATATTAAGTACAATTCATTAATGCCTGTCATAACTTTAAAATGTATTCTTTATTTAAAAAGTCTTCTAATTAGGCACTATTGTGAATGTCAGAAAATAATTTTAATTTCTTTTAACAGTTTATAATTTAAGTAATAATGTCCAGTGTAATGTTTAGGAATAAAATGTCCTTCAAGCTTATAAAACAAGATCTTGTGGCTTACTCACCCCTTTAAGGTGAAATAAATCCTCAGCAGTACATTCTATGATTATCAGTAACTCACGTATTGCAAATGGTTAAACGCACCACATGAGATGCCACAGAGCTCTTCATTAGACAAGTGTTTTTCTACTATTGTATCTGCTCCTGTTTACACTGCATTATATCATTGTCATAGAGTATATTCCATACTGTTGCCCTCCTCCACTTCATCTTCTAGCCACACTAGAAGAAATTCAACAGAAGAACCCACAAAGTTCTAGTGTGAATGAAAAATTTCAATGTGATGTAATAAATTATGGATGCTAGAAAACATTGTACTGGGTATTATATCTCTTAATCTTTAAACAGTTTTGCTTCCAAACAACTTTTTCACAGTACATTAATCAATGTTTTTGCTAGACTTCTCAATTTTCCCAAGTACCCTTATTTTTCTAAATGGACAACCAATGTTAGAATGATGTATTTTTGTACTTTATGAATACATTTTCTACACAGGTAAAGTCAATGAAAACTGATTTTGTATTACACAGGTAAATTTTTCATCTTGCTATATAAAACCTTACTGTGAATACCTTAAGGGTGTATACAATGCCTGCTTTTCATTTATGTGGGTCATAAAAAGCAGGCAGAAACTTTTATGAAAATATGTTTTAAATTGACCATTATGTCTGAACAGAATAATCCCCTGCGCCTTGAAATTGTTTTCTTGTGCATCACAGGAAACATGGCTCCTGCAATCTCCAAAGAAATGTAAGCAAAGGGAAGATATTAATCCATCAGGAAACCTTAGCTGCCAAAGGTGAAATTGTTGAACTCATGCCTATGTGAAATCACACATTTTGAAAGTGACCTTGTTCTAGGAGAACACATTAATTATACCTTCCTTCTTTTTTCCCTTCCTGTCAAAGAAATGGTGACAGTCTTACAGTGATCTTATTTTGTATAATGACAAAGAATGCCTTCTGAAATTCCCTAGGCTTCCTTTGAAAAAATAACATCACAAGTTGTAAAAGGAATTGCATGCACTCAGGCGTTTAAGTTGTGAAAACTCTTTTTCACACCAGAACATCTGCATACGTTAGTGCTTCTGTGTTAAAAATCTTAGACTGTTGAGAACAGAGTATATGAGTTACTATAATCCCCAACTATATGCTCTGAAATTCCAGCTCTAACAGCTCAAGGGTTTTTTGCTTTGTTTTGTGGGCTATTTTTTTTTTTCCTTTTGGAGTTCCCTTGAGCAATTCCAAAAAGTTAGCTTATAAGCTGTTAGTGTTATAGCACTGACTTTAGTTTATAATGCTGCTTTTACCGCTTTCTTATGTTAAGCAAAGATGAGAGGTCACAAACTACTTAGTCTTTGATTTCCAGTTGTGCCTCTGGAATGTCTCATTGTGAGCTGAGTAGCAGCTTCTGCAGTGCCACTGAGTGAATGGAGATTTGCAACTACAGTATCTAATGCACTGCTGTGCACACTAGCTCTCATTCTGACTTACTCCAAAGGAGGGTGTGAGACAACAGGCAGACTGTGACTCTTTGAAGCAACTCATCATCACTTACGTGTCTCATGAAGCTACTAAAATGAATGGAAATATTTGCAAACAAACAGTGCAGGTAAATGTGTTTAACGTTGTCCTGGTTTCAGCTGGGACAGAGTTAGTTTTCTTCTTAGTAGCTAGTGCCATGCTGTGTTTGGGATTTGGTGTGAGAACAACGTTGATGGCACATTGATGGGTTTGGTTGCTGCTGGGTGATGTTTATACTAAGGCAAGGACTTCATGGTTTTTCAGGCCCTGCCAGTGAGAGGGCTGGAGGGGCACAGGAAACTGGGAGGGGGCACAGCCAGGGCGGCTGACCCGAACTAGCCAAAGAGGTATTCTATCCGTATGATACCATGCTGAGTATATATAAGCTGAGGGAAGAAAGAAGGAGGGAACATTCAGCTTTATGGTATTTGTTTTCCCAAGTCACCATTATGTGTGCTGGAACCCTGCTTTCCTGGGGCAGGGGCTGAACACCTGCCTGCTGATGGGAAGCAGTGAATGAATTCCTTGTTTTGCTTTGCTTGCATGTGCAGCTTTTGCCTTACCTGTTAAACTGTCTCTATCTCAATCTACGAGTTTTCTCACATTTACTCTCCCAGTCCTCTCCCCATCCCACTGTGGGGGGAGTGAGTGAGCGGCTGTGTAGGGCTTAGTTGCTGGCCAGGGTTAAATCATGACAAAAGTAAAAGTATTATATTAAAGTTATGTATTATTTTATAAAGCTCAACAATATGCAAATGCATTAATTTGACTAAACAACTCCATACACAACCTCATAAGTGAATACTTACACACTTCAGTTTTAGGGTTTCAGATAAGCATTTTAAAGGAATGCATTTTTGGTCATTATTTGTCAGGGAAAAACATGAAATAGGTGAACATTTGAAAAGATAAGGAATTGTGGGCTAAGAAAGATCAAACCTCAAATTCAGTTGCAATGACAATAGAAACAATACATTCCAGAAATGTATATGCCCCAAAGCACAAGACAAAAAAAAAAAAAAAAAAGTGCTACTTCTATATATTCTTTAAAAGTTTTCAGGACATTTAGAAAATTATATGCTAAAATTCTTACTAACTCCATTGTTGCCTAAAACACAACAATCTGAAGAGAAAATTTTGAGAATCAGAAGACCTTCAGATATTCCAGTACTTTTGTGTATTCTGCCCACAGTCCCAAGAAATAAATACAAATACTTAATGCAAAGTTTAAACAGTTCTTTTAACTGCTTTGCATTATGTAATTCTTTGGTACTTCATTGGACTTTGCCATAATCAGTCATATATGCCTTTTTTTCAGGTGAAACTAAAAAAAAAAAAACCAACAACAACAACAAAACAATCAGAAATACAGAAAAGTAGTTAATAATGTCACTTTATAGTGTAATGGGAAGATTAAATTAACTGATGAAGTCTAAGACATAAAAGCAGTTGTAGATATGCATAATGTTGTGTGTAGGAACCTACTGATGCATGAGAATGAACAGAACACCTTGATAGTCTGCTCCAGGATGTAAGAAACCCATCTGGCCTCTTTTCTGACCTATACATTGGATTTTCATGGGGTATGAAATCAAAGTCTTTATTTATATGTCCTCCCTGGCAACTTAAAACACCTTTTAGAAGGTTTGAAAGTAAAAACCACAATAGGTGATATGATTTCTGTGGAAAATTGTACTCTCTGTGGTATGGATCACAGTCATCTGTGGTAGGCAAAATCTGTTCCAGGTTTAACTGAGCGTAAAATAAATATTCCATTCCCTCATCCTCTCCTCTGTTCTTATCACTGTCACACCCAGCCAACATACATATACAAACATACAGAGAGAGAGCATCTCCTGACTCCTGCATCAAGGGGAAGGTATATTTCTTCAGCATTATTAAAGCATACAATTCAGCAACATGCATACCTATATATAAATGTTGTTTGTATGGACATACACACATAGACATAGGTGTTTATGAAATGAACAATACCCATGTTGTTCATATTTCTATCTCTTGGGAGAGAATAAACATGTGGCATATACCAACAGAGTAATTTAATGTGCCCTTGGAAAATGCTGGTGAACACTGTAAGAAAACCGATATGAAAGAGATAACAAAGAGAATCTGCTTCCATGAAAATTTTTGGAAGCTCATCAAATAAAAATGCTAAATCCATAAACACTGCCAAATTGTACACCACATGGTTGTAAAATGTAAGAATGCTCCACTCAATCTTTAAATGTTACACAAAGGAGCAACTACTACAGATAATTTACATTGCTGGGTTTTGAGTGAAGGAATGTGTTGGCATTTCTTCTGGAAGCTGAAGTACGGCACCTTTACAAGCCTTCCAATAACTCAACTGGCTGGACATCAGACAAATAGCAAATAGGAATATTTGTGTGTATCTTATGCAGCCATGGTTTAAAGATGCTGAGAGAGCTGCCAGCTGGATGAAAAGAGATGAAAGCCAACACAGTACTGTAAAATCTACCCATGACATTTTATGTAAAGAAAGTATTTTAAGACATTGACAAAAGGAAGAATGACTGTCAGATAGGTTGTGCTAAAAAAATAAAAGTAAAAAATAAGGTACGTGTTTTTCCTGGACTTCGGAAGAAAGGGCAGAGGGAACTATGGACACTAATTCAAAACTTTAAATCTGAATAAAAGCAGCCTAAAGAAGGCATTAATGAAACAAACTCTTGAAGCTACCTAACCTATGTTGACTTAAACATTGAAGCACTAACTCAGCTATTACTATGTAAAAATGCAATCTTTAGTTTATTTATACAATGCCTAGAAATACAGAATTAATCAAATAGCTACAGTAACTTTCTAATTTCTGCAGCACCATTTCTGATACAGTTTACGAAAGATGCATTTGCAAGATATGTTAGAGAATGTCTTCCTGGTTATACAGACCATATCATGAATATTTCCCATTTTAACATAGGAAGTCCTGTGACATTTCTATCAAGGTTTTTTTGGATTGTAATATACTGTAATACTGTATATTTTTTACAATGTTTGTCCATGTGAAATTAAACAACAGAGTACACCATATCCTGTATGTCATTCAGAAAATACAGAATAGTTTAGAGCTAGGATGAAAAAATCAAACTGAAAAAATGTCTTTCCATCATTAACTTTACTGCTAGCAATTTAGCAAAATAAGTTACCAAAACTAAAAAATAATTTTAGAAATCTCTTTCTGACTTGCATCTCAAGAGCGAGGAATTATTTAGGTAAACCAGATGTGGAATTTCAGGAAATTAAAATGGCTAATCATCATACCTATTTCCTTTGTGAGAAATTTCTATTTAAAAGAAGAAAAGCCTTCTGTACTGCTGAGGGAAAATGACAGCCAACACACAGGAAGTTAAAAACTCAAACTGCATCAGTAAGTGGCACTATAGGAAAGATAACTCAGCGATGCTTAGCATCCATGCTAAACCCTTTTTCTAACCACTGTGATCTGCAGAATAACTCATTTACAGAATTTTCTTTGTAGACTTTTCTTGAGGGTTTTTAATATTGCCAAGATGACTAAGGTTTCCTTTTTGATCAAACCAATTAGCTAAAGTAGGATGAGGTACCATGACCACTCTTTGCTCAAAAGTTAATTGACATCAGCTCAGTGCCTCTGTAAACTACAGAGGACATAGTTGGAGAGTGTATAACTTGAAAGAATAATTTTTTCTAACCCTTTTTTTTTGCTAAAATAGTGATTAGCATGCTTCTAAAGGGCACGTGTCTTCAAACCACAGTTAAGTTTTCTGGAATCATCTATGCTCTCTATCATTTGAGGTTCATACCGCTCCTTTTTTAAGCAATAAGGGGTTTAGTATACTGTAGTAAAGTACATCAATTTTCATGATCGTTCAGATTTGTGGAGAAAACCCATTACCATTACTCATTTACTTAGCTGTTTCTAAGCACATAAGTCTGTTCTGTAGATCTATCCAGGGGAAACAGAAATTAACTTTACCCACACCTTTTTCTGTCACTGCTTCCCTGTTTTATCACATAAGAGTTTTCTTAAGAACTTAATATGCTTTAAATAATTTTATTTTCCCTAATTTAATCTGAATTTTTCTCAAGTTTCTTTTTGCTTCCAAAAAATACTGTTGTTTCTTAGTATAAAACAGTTTAAACAAAAATAGTATTCTATCAAGACAGAAATTTGCTAATATAAATCAAAACATTTGGGTAATTGGACTCCCTGAGCAGGAAAGAGGCATATGTCACCTCAGAAATCCAAAGACAACTCTCCGAAACATAATTTTTAATCATGTATTTCTATTACTGGTCATATTGCTAATTACATTAATATGGGTAGCTTTCCATTTTTGAAAAGCATGCAACTCTGAATGTCTACCACCTCACAATTAAATACTTTTATATTTTGACTTACTCATAAAAGAATACATATCTCCTATTCCAGATCAATCCCCTAATTGGGAATTCCTGAATAAATTTTATATATATCTATTGAGATTGCTACCTTTCATTACTTTCTATTACATTAACAGAGTATTGCAGAGGCATACAAGTGTATTCTAAGATCGTTATGGCTTCTCTTGTCCTAACACCCTTCAGTAACAGCTAAATATTGCAACATTTATATGTTCAGCAGCAGGTTGCATGATGCCATCACACAAGAAACTTTGAGGAACACCTTAATTAACTTACATCGGGAACTGCCTTGAAGCTCTGGCTGACTGAATACAGCTTCCAGTCTGTGAATAATGGACTCAATCTCTCATTCCTAAACTAGAGGAAAAATCTAAATTAAGGTGTTTATCTTGTTTTTCTTTCTCCATGACTATATATATAACACCACATTTTTCTTTTCCTCTCCAGCATTCTCTTCTGCACAGATTAGCGGTTTTATAGGTCAGTCCAAAATTGGCTTTGTCTCTGTACAGCTTGCTTTGCAGCAGGGGCTTGGTGGTGTCTTAAGGCAGCTTTTTCTGTAGTACATCTTCTGAGTCATCCACTTCTGTGTCCTGCACAGATGTTGGATTGCAACTGTTCCAAAAAATGTTTAAAACTATATAGCTTGGGGGGGGAGGGGGGAAGACTCCTGTATTTGTAGTAAATATAGCTCCTTCTCAAATAAGATTTGATTTTCTGCAGCAGATAGATTCTGGATATTAAACATTCCCTGTTGTTGGAAAATATTGGTCTTATGATTTTTTTTCCCTTGACACAATCTTTAGGTAAAAAAAGCAATTGTATGCCACATCATTAACCTTTTTTTAAAAAAAACCTTTAACAGGAGTCAGGATTTTTTTAACCATTTGTAAAACATCCAGGCTCAGCATCCACCCTATAGAAAGACGATATTTAGTCTGTTGAGGAAGTGATTGATTTTCCATAGTTTTCATTTGAATCACGAAAAAATCCTCATTGTTTGCTAATGAATGTTATAATTCTTGACCTTATTGTCATGAGTTTGCAAAAACAAACTAGTTGCCTGCCACAGACTGTCTATCCCCATTTATATATAACCAAAATCTCCCTTGCAAACACATAATTATAGATGGTCAGAAGCTCCAGTTGTGAATCTATGGGGCATTCAAACATTTCGAAATTTCCTGTAGAAGGCAACTTTCATTTGTCTTCCTTTTAGAAAACCAAAGTGGTTGTCTTTTTAATCACTGTTAAAGGGTTCCACTTACGGAAACTTCTTAGGTATTCCATTAGAGGAATTCCTGTAACATCCTTCTAGACTCAGCTGTGAACCAGAACATAGGGAGATGAGGCAGAGAGGAACTGGACCAGAATGAAGGCAGTAAGAGAGATGTATCTGAGATTGCCAAAATCAGATGAGTTCCACAACTGATTTGTTGTTCTGGTCATCTCATTTTGGAGAGAAATCTACTCCTGGATCTGAGAAATGTTTTCTAACTGAAGATCCATCAAAACTGACAGGTTCCCATAAAAAGCTTGGTTTTGCCAAATCAGCACTTTCCAAAAAGAAACTGTTTTAAAAAAAGAATCTTAACCATCTGTCATAATTATCCAGGTTTTGCAAAGAGCTTTCATTTACCTAAACCTCAGAAATGTGAAATAACAAAAAGAGAGCAGATTAGCTTGAGACTTAAAATTAATTTTGTTTAGCATTTTTTTTGTTTGGTTTACAAGTTTGATCTCTCACTCAAATAACTGCACCCTCCATTTGTTCTCAGCCTGGAATACACTTCTTAGAGCTATATGTTTTAAAATAATATGATTTATAGCCATATAGTCAGATGCATGTATGACATCCCTGTAGAAATGTATCAGTGAATTTTAAGCACAGGTTAATAAAGACAAGGAAATCACCTCAGTTGCTCTGGAAACACTAGAGTTATTAATTTAATATTCAGGAGAAAACACACATATATCAGAGGTGCTTTGAGCCATACCGATCAACTGTTGATCAACAATGTGTGGGTTCTTTTCCATTTCACAGAATTGTATTTGATCTTCCCCTGTTTTCAGTAAGTTACATTTGAAAGGCCAAGGCCATATTAGTGCAATAGCAACCTCATCCTATCCAACATGAAAACTATCTTCTTTAAAAGAAAGAAAGAAAGAAAGAAAGAAAGAAAGAAAGAAAGAAAGAAAGAAAGAAAGAAAGAAAGAAAGAAAGAAAGAAAGAAAGAAAGAAAGAAAGAAAGAAAGAAAGAAAGAAAGAAAGAAAGAAAGAAAGAAAGAAAGAAAGAAAGAAAGAAAGAAAGAAAGAAAGAAAGAAAGAAAGAAAGAAAGAAAGAAAGAAAGAAAGAAAGAAAGAAAAGGAAGAAAGGAAAGAAAGGAAGAAAGAAAGAAAGAAAGAAAGAAAGAAAGAAAGAAAGAAAGAAAGAAAGAAAGAAAGAAAGAAAGAAAGAAAGAAAGAAAGAAAGAAAGAAAGAAAGAAAGAAAGAAAGAAAGGAAAGAGAGAAAGAAAGAAAGAAAGAAAGAAAGAAAGAAAGAAAGAAAGAAAAAAGAAAGAAAGAAAGGAAAGAGAGAAAGAAAGAAAGAGAAAGAAAGAATGAAAGAAAAAAGAAAGGAAAGAGAGAAAGAAAAGAGAAACCCAGCAAACTTTCCCTAAGGGGAGTGATTTGTCATATACATAGATACTTGACTTCATGGTCAGTCTCGAATCTCAGGTGTATGGGACTGGAATTAATAGAACTGACAGCTATAACATGAAATTCACAACACCAAAGATAATCAGAGTTACTTCCTATACTTTATTTACTCAGTAAAATCTATCCCCCAGAACTAACAGCTGGAAGCTATATCAATAGAAATATTTTACAGCAATTAGACTCCAGTTTAAAAAATAATAGCAACAGGAAACAGATTATTGAATTTTGTTGAATGTTTTCTTTCAGGAGAATTAGCATGCCAGTTGCAGTTGTAGAGATTTGAGCAGGATCACTCAGTACTTTAGGGCCAACAATATGGGTAGTAATATAGCCTGCATAATTAAGGATAAAAAATTTCAGATTCTCTCTGAAGATTAAAAGAAATTAGTTGAGATTTTTATGAGAAAAGAGATAGGCATCACTTGCACCAATTCAGTCTCATAATACATTCCTTTATCTTTTTGTTTGTTTTGAACTTGCTTGTTTGTTTGTTTTATACCTCTGTTATTAGAAACATTGTTACATTTGTTACATGCTAAACAGATGTTCATTTCTGCTTTTTGTAAAATCCAGACACCTGGAGACTATAGCTAGTGACCTCAAGCTGGGCAAAAGAGAAAAAACTGCAAGGGAAATCTGAAAGATAAATTGTGTTTCTTCTTCAGCTCTCCAGAGTTTTAAAAGGTTACCAGAATGGTATTTCTGGTCCAGAGCATAGTGAACAATTAAATTATTGGACTAATATTATCTTTTTCAGAATTGGTGTGCATTCCCTCAAATGAAAAACTTGTCTCTGGATCAAGGTCAGCAATTGAAACCAAAGCACATATTCTCAAGTCTTAACTGGGTGTAGGAAGCTCAGCTGAAGATTATTATTTGAAAACAGCAGACCTAGCCACAAAGTCTTAGACCACATGAACTTTTCACAAACTGTGCAGAGCTTGGTTGGCAAAATAAGGTGTGTACAGCCTGTTCCCAGAATTGTCTGCAAATGTACTGCTCCACTTTCTGACAGTGCTGGGTAGAGGCTTGTTTATCACTTTTCTTTATATTGATCTAGTTCAAAGTGAAGCATTTAGAAAAAACAGAAAACTTCTTTAGTGAGCAAAACATTGATAAACTTCAAGGTTTTATTTTTTCTTCAAGTTTTTATATTTTCTGAAGAATAAGAAAAAACCCCACCCAAACCAAACCCCACTCCCTGAATCAAGCAACCAACCAAGCAACCATAACCCTTGCCAGAAATACAGCTAATTTGTACTTGGCTCTTCTCTGATACTGGGAAATTCCAGGAAGTACATATGAGCAAGTGGAGCAAGTGAAACTTAAATTTATGTCCATATTAGCATTTAACTAGATATGTCACTGGTTTTTAGGTTCATGTAGTTTTCTTCCTGTAACATATGACACTGCATGATAAAACAAATACGATAAAAAGTATATTGTGAGAGTCCCAGATTTTTTATTTCCCCAATAGATTAATAAACTGTTACTAAGGTAGTAGGTTTACTGTCTATCTACTGTCAGGTCAGGAAAAGATTTAGGACTAAACTATGTCAACTGTTTAGTTTAAATACGAGTTTTTAGTCATCTTAGTCAGAAATAAACAACTGGAGAGTATGCAGGGTAAGACAATTTCTGCAGTCAAGAAATAAATTATACAGTATTCATGGACAGTTTGAAAAAGGAGAGAGTTAATAATACGTCAAAGAAAAGGATTTCAGCTTTCTCCTTAAATGTAGCAAATATTAATTTATCTGAAATCACATCACATTATTCATCTTCTATTTTACAAGCAAAATTGAGTTTCGTTTACATTTTTGAAGGAATCATGTTCCGTGGAATATTGTTCAAAGAAATCCACTGATTTTCCGTTGCCTGTTTCTGGATACATCACCTATTAACTCTCTGGCCTGCCAGGGTAAAAACTATGCAGGGGCTCTGGCTCAGAATCCAGAAGCTCCAGGCTCATTGACACAAAAATTCCAGGGCTTTCCTTTCCAAATACAAAATGTTACTTGGTACCACTGAATCTGGAGATCTGGAAACCCTTGTGGTGATCCAGGAGTTTCTTGGCGGTAGTGCTCAGACACTTCAATGTTAGCTAGAAGTTTAGAGGTCCTTTCTTAAATATCATAGATTAAAGCCTAAGAGTTTAGATTTTAAGGTTCTGTTTCATTAAGAACATTTCTGTGAAAGCAGTTTTCAAGTCTGTATTTTCATTATTTTTAGAGTCACCTATTTACACAAAGTAGGGATTTAATATCACAGATGTGCTATATAGCAATTTTAACAGTATTATAGCAGTATTATATACAGGCTTCTTTGTAATAGGCAATTTAGACTGGCAGTCTATTAATTCCTGGCAGTTCAAGCAGTCTGATAATTGTAACAGTAATCCTTAGCTCCATGTAGATACTGCATACCATTGTACCTGTTTCAAAATCTTAACATCTGAAAAATGGAAATAACACGCAGAGCAAAATCAGTGTATATGTAGTCAGCCCACTTCTTGGCTCTTATCAGACCACATTTTGGTCATCACTGTCATGTTTAGAATTGCTAACAAAAGGTTGTGCTAGGAGTTGCAGTCTCACTAATCATAGTAAGCCTGATTAGCCCCAAAACTGCTTTAGTTGTTGATGAGCTTTGAGCTCAGGATCTAAGTTGCTGTGCTAGGAAAAGTTGTGCTAACTTGGGAGTTTATTCTCTTACCTCTATTTTTGCCAAGATTTTTCAACTAAAAGTCAATTTTGAGTCCCAGTACACTAAAACAGCAAAATCCTGATTTGTTTCCCTGGAACTAGAGTTTGGCAATAAAATAAAGCTGATAAGAGTAAGCATTTCTCCAGATGATGGCCACAAAGATAAATAAAAACAATAAATAATATAAACAGTTTAAGATTTGTTGAAGTATATGCCAAAAGAGATGATGCTACTAAAAAAAGTTTCTCCTAAGACTTCAAAAACATAGATCAGATAGAAAATAGTTTTTCAAAGTAATCAGTGCTAGCAATCAGCTCCCAGGGTGAAAAATAAAACTACCAAAGTTTATACACCGTGAAGCCAATATAGAGGGAAAAATCAGGGAAATACCATGATCAGCTATCAAATGGAGACTAACAATGACCTTCAGAGTGAGTTTCTTACAGTTAAAGAGAAAAAAACCAGGTAATTATCAGGTAGGAAGTGAAACAGAAAACCAGAAGAAACAAGGAGTGAAACAGAGTACAGCCACAGGATTCATTTTAAATATAAACACCTATTGGATTGCTGAGAGTGTAAACATATTTCACACTCAAATTTCCTGACATCCTTTAAGATACTACTAACTTAAATGAGTTCATTTCACATGTGTATAATAGTCAGTGAATTACATCCAGAATGTTAACAATATACCCTGGGATTCCGTTGGAAGTATGTTGACCTAATTCTTAGGTCCCAAAACAAGAGCAATGAAATAGTTGATATGTGTATAGCATACTACCTGATATCAGATTACTTTCTGAATGTGCTGAAGGTGGCTAGGGATTAGAGTTAGTTTTGCCTGCTAAACCTGTACATTTTCCTCCAAAAATTGTTTTCAAGTTCTGGTCAAATCTGGTTCTTTTATTTGAACTGGCAAGTGAAACCGGAGTCACTCTGAGGACAGACTTTGATCAACCTAACACACACACCCCACACACACACCCCAATTTGATATTCTATGACAGAAGGAGGAAAAAGAAAAAATAAATTTTTAAATAAGTGTTATAGATTGATAGAGAAGCTTATCAGCATTTCATAGGTTTAGATACAGCTTTAGTCTTAAGGTAAGAGGTGATTTACTTTTTAGAAATCTGCAATCAGCTCACACTTGATGGATCGATGGCATAGTATCAGAAAAGGCTGATGGAGCAACAGACAGAATTTCTATAACCCTACAGTTCATTAACCTGGCCACTGTACTTTAGCTGAAATAATGGTAGAAGAAAGCGAGGTATTAATAAATGTGTGTGCATGTTTTTCAGCCATGGTGCAACCAAAATAAACCCCAAAAATATAACACTGATTTTTTTAACTGATTTTTCATTGGCTGGAATTCCAGTTTCTTCTGTGATGCCAGGAAAGGAGAAATATAATCCGTCAGTCATTAAAATGGAAGGCATATAGCACTGTGGCTGTCTGGAGATGAAATTCAATTTCTCTGTCTGGGCTCCTCAGATTCCTTTTTATTCCACATAGCAAATTGCTTTGCTGTAACTTCATATTAAACAGGAAAGGGTTCAGCTGGCACAGGTAGCACTAAAAGCTTATTAGGAACCATACAGTGCATTTGCCACTGAACAATACATATTAAAAGACCAGCTCTTGTAAAATGCAGAATTCATTTTCCAAATCCTTTATGCAAGTTTTAAGTGTGCTCATTTACAGCTCCTTTGTTTTCTCTGCTGTGGAATTCTTTGCACTACTTTTTTTTATTATTATTTTTCCTGCACATTTTACATTTTATTGACAGCTGCTATATTTTTATTGGAGGCAAAAAAGACAGTAACTGCAAATGGCTGCATTTAAAACAGTGTTTTGTAGAAGAACTTTAAGCAAAAAGGAAAAATAGCTTTAGTTCCATTTCATATAATTTTCTCATTATCTGTCTCAAGCCTCCTTTTATGTTACATTCATCTAATAAACTAAAAATTTCTAGCATTATATATAACAGCACTGCCATTTTATCTATTCAATAACTGTTGACAGACCAATAATAACAATTACTACCATATACACTAATTCAAATTGCAAGATAATGTATTCAATAAAGATCTTTTTAGCAGGTAGAAATGCTGACATTATTTTCTCTTCAGTAGTTTTTCTAAGATAATTTGTCTATAACTTTCTCTTTTCAAAAAGAGAATTTGCCACCTTTAGAAGAAAAGGCAGGCAACTCAAGCGCACTATAAGGATGTTGTTAGGTTATGCAGGGAGAAAATTACAAAGGTGAAATTCCAGCTAGAGCTCAAGCTGGCCTCTGCCGTAAAAGATAAAAAAAAATGTTTTTACAAATACATTAGAAAAAAAAAGGAAGGCTAAGGAGAATGTCCAGCCTTTACTGAATGCAGAGAGGTGGGAGAAGAACATTGCCACAAAGCATGATGAAAATGCTGAGGTACATAATGCCTCATTTGCCTCAGCCTTTAAAAGTCAGACCAGTTACCCTCAGGATACTCAGCCCCCTGAGCTGGAAGAAACAGACAAGGAGCAGAACAAAGTCCCCACAATCCAGGAGGAAACCATTAGTGACCTGCTGCTCCACTTAGACACACACAAGACTATGAGGCTGGATAAGATCTACCCAAGGGTGCTGAGAGAGCTGGCAGAAGTGCTCACCAAGCTACCTGCAATCATTTATCATCATTCCTGGCTAACTGGGGGCCGGGGCGACTGTCCCAGAAGACTGGAGGCTTGCCAATGTGATGCCCATCTAGAAGAAGGCAGGAAGGAGGATTAAGGAAACTACAGGTCTGTCAGCCTGGCCTCAGTGTTGAGAAAGGTTATGGAGCAGATCATCCTGAGTACCATCACACAAAACATGTAGGACAACCAGGTCATTAGGCCCAGCCATCATGGGTTTATGAAAGGCAGATCCTGCTTGCCTGACCAGATCTCCTTCTATGACAAGGTAACCCACCTACTGGATGAGGGAAAGGCTGTGGATGTTGCCCGCCCAGACTTTAATAAAGCCTTTGATACCACTTCCCACAGCATTTTCCTGGAGAAACTGGCTGTTCACGGCTTGGATGGGTGTATTCTATGCTGGGTAAAAAACTGGCTGGACAGCCGAGCCCAAAGAGCAGTGGTGAATGGAGTTACATCCAGTTGGTGGCCAGTCATAAGTGGTGTTCCCCAGGGCTCAATACTGGGGCAGTTCTGTTTATTATCTTTACTGATGATCTGGATGAGGGAATCAAGTGTACCCTCAGTAAGTTTGCAGACGACACCACGTTCGGTAGGAGCTTTGGTCTGCTCGAGGGCAGGAAGGCTCTTCAGAGGGATCTGGACAAGCTGGATTGACAGGCCAATGCCAAGTATATCAAGTTCAACAAGGAGAAGAGCCAGGTCTGCACTGGAATCACAACAACCCCACGCAGCACTACAGGCTTGGGGCAGAGTGGCTGGAAAGCTTTCTGGAGGAAAAGGACCTGGGGGTGCTGGCTGACAGCTGGGTGAACATGAGCCAGCAGTGTTCCCAGGTGGCCAAGAAGGCCAACAGCATCCTGGCCTGTATCAGAAGCAGTGTGATCAGCAGGACAAGGGCAGTGATTGTCCCCCTGTACTGGGCACTGGTGAGGCCACACCTTGAATACTGTGTTCTGGTTTGGGTCTCTCACTACAAGAAAGACACTGAGGTGCTGGAGTGTGTCCAAAGAAGAGCAATGAAGCTGATGAAGGGTATAGAGCACGTTTGATGCTGAGCAGCTGAGGGTACATGCCTTATTTTAGCCTCGAGAAAAGGAGGCTGAGGGGGGACCTTCTCACTCTCTACAACTACCTGAAAAGAGATTTTAGAGCAGTGGATGTTCGTCTTTTTTCTGAAGAATTATAGGACAAGAGGAAACAGCCTCAAGTTGCTCCAGGGGAGGTTTAGGTTGGATATTAGGAAAAACTTCTTCATTGAAGGGGTGGTGAAGCATTGGAACAAGCTGCCTAGGCACCTGGTGGAATCACCATCCCTGGAAGTATTCATAAAACACATAGATGAAATGCTCAGGGGCATGATTTAAGGTGGACTTGGCAGTCCTGGGTTAACCATTGCACTTGATGATCTTAAAGGTCTTTTCCAACATAAATAATTCTATGATTGCATTCTATGATTAAAAGGTGTATAATAGCTGTTACTCTTTATTAATTCAGTGGTCCAACTGGACCATCTTTGAGCATATTCATTTCAGAAGGTGATAACAAAATATTTTATTGCTTCTTAATTCTAAGTGTCAAGATGTTTCCTACAGTTCACCTATGGTACACAGGAAGAAAGGAAGTAGTCCATAAAGAAGTTCATTACAGATAAGCCAAATAAATGGATTCCTGTGGGGGAGATGAATTTGTACAGGTGCTGCCTTTATTCAAATAAAGAAAGAAAAAGAGTAGAAAAAAAACCCAACATATTAACCATAGAAGATATTTTTAAAACATTTGATAATATGAGGTGATCTCTTGGGTTTTTTTCTCAAGTTCACTTTCATGATTCACTTTCTCCACAGTGATTAAAAAAAACAAAAAAAGAAAAAAAATCTCAATTTAAGCACTCATATTGCCTAACGTCCTCTAGCTTGAATCTTGTATCCTTATCACAGTGGAGGTTCTGTCTTACAAGTGGTGTTAAGAAAAAAAAAAAAACAAACAGCAAATGTACTTGGGACTTCCTTTGTTCAACCAAAAATTAGCATTTGAAGATTTTTTTTGTCTAGATAGACGGGTTTTTTTCTATGTTGTGAAGCTAAACCAGATTACTGAATTACAGATCTAAAAAACAGAGCTACAGAACTTACATGTGAGCCATTCACATTTCCAAAATTAATGCAATAACACATTTTTCAAGAATTAAGAAATAACTAGCTTGTGGTTAAACATCCATATAATACTTGATAAAATACACATTATTAAGATTTAATATAGGGGGTATTCTGTTTCACTGAGTTACATGACTTTACCTAGATTTAATAACAAAATATGCAGACATGAATATTGAACTTTATGTATGAAACTTTCTATTGTGCAACTATTATTTTTACAAAAAATGCCATTTTGAATAGTTCTAAAACGGCTGACCACTATGAATTTTATTAACTTACCACTCATAAACTACAAAGAAGATGCTTTCAACCACTGAAATTCGTAATTCAGGCAGAATTAAGTTATATATGAATTTTAACATGTTTAGAATAAAGGAAGTTTAAAAGAGTTTTTATTATCATTACTATTAATCATTTGGAAATATTTTCCTATTGCATGTCATGTCACCAAGTATCATTCATTGCCTTTAGTGCAGTTAATAAGTTTATTTCTTTCTGTTAGGATCTTGCAACCAAGCTACAACTTCTTTTTCTTTGCTTTACTGATCAACAGAACACTAAGCCATCGTCCTGTTGATGAAAGAACAGTATACTTCTTAGCATTTTTTTTGGAAATTCTTCAAATGATTTAAAATTTAAAGCTTTTCAAATAATGAAAAAATTAACAAACAGCTTAATTTGAGTGGTTTCTATAGTTGCACAGATTTATCTAAACTATTATTTTATCTATGGAGAGACTAGTTTTGGAGTTCTACTCTGATTTTTAGCCCCATGGCTAGATGACATGGACTCCTTCACACCCCTGCAAAAGTCAATGAACATTATTAGGAGATCAAATAACCAAGGCGAAAACTCAAGGCAGCACAGAATTTCAGATGGACACAGAGACATGGGTTGATCTAAGGCAAAGTATCTTGTTTCAGCCCTAATAGTAAAGACAGCAAAAAAGCATCTTTCATTAGAAACTTCCCTACAAAACAATTGTATTTTCCATTAACACATTTCCATAAGACATTCACAGACTGCTGCTTTATGCTTATTTTAGTACCAAGGAAACTGAAATTGAAATCATGTTCTGGCAAACACTGTATTTTTCTTTTAGTATTAAGTTAACTGTGGAATCAGTATCTCATGAACTTTCAATACTTCCTTTCTATACCTAATGATACATTTCAATATCCCTTCATGAACTACAAAGTATATTTTGCAGAGGTGATTTTAAGAAAGATATTATTGCTATATTTTCTGAATAGTAATTGATAAAAAATTCTTCATGTGTATTAGAAACTTGAATTTGGCAAATAATAGTAACTGATAGAGGAGAACATCGGAGATAGATGTGGAAAGAAATAACTGGCTAGGAGATATTTTAGGTATTAGGAATACTTAAAAATTGGTAATTGATCTTTATGTATATATAGCTTTCCCACGTCCTTTGTCCTTCCTCCACTTTTCCGTCTGAATGCTTTTTACACTCACTTGCTTCTTGTGTTAATTCATCTTTACTTTGCATTTTTTACTTAGCAGAATCTCGGTTAAGGCACTCATGTTATTGAAACACAAATAAACATCCATTCTTGAAAAAAAATTTTACTAGAGATACATGCTGAAATATTTCTCACTGCCCTGGATAAGCTTTTGCTTTTTATTTTTAATGAAATTCTATATCTGGATAAATTACGGCATACTTTGTGAGAAATTCAGAAAAACTCTTCTAATGGCTGAGTTACATGCGAAAAACTAAGCACGTATGTGTTCACTCACATTTCAAGGTGAAAATATTATACAACCCCTAATGGATGGTGGTAGGTTAGATGACAAGAAGCTCATCTGCACATACAAAGAAGGCACAGAAATAATGATGGCAGAAGTAACTCAGTAACCTGCAGCAGCTGCTCCCAGGCCCATCCCAAGAGCCACCAGCCCACCAAAAGCCCATCTCCACAAGCAGAGAGGAGCACAGGGGCACAGTGGCAGGAGGAGGACTCAAAATAGAGACTCCTGAGGAATGGACACCCTATCCAGGACCCTCCCCAAACTGTCCCAGGAGAACTTCAGTCCTACTGAACAGGTGTGGAGTCCATCACCCTGAGTCATTGGGAGTAGCTCTTTGGTTCATCCTTTGCACTAAAGGGAGGTTGCTGCCCAGAAGTGTGGGATATGTGGGACAGATGGGATGCAGGGGAAGAGCAGCTTGGGATTGCTCAGGATTTATTATAGGTTATTTAAGGGAGGAGCGAAAGGCAAGAAAAAGGATGAACTAAAGGCAAGAAAAAGGAGAGCTTCATGTGATTTGGAGAAGACAAAGTGTGGGAAATATATAGAGAGAGGACTAAAAGGGTTACTTTGCGTGGAAGCAATGGCTAATGAATAGGCTTGTCTGGCCATGCCCTGTGCCTGATAACCATAGTTTGTCCCATCTGCTTATTTTCCAGTAAGGGGCTCTTTACTGTATGTGCATGTTGTGCATATGTAAACACATATTCTCCTCCCCTGCTCAGCCAGAGAGGGGAACAGGGTGGCACCACATTGATATTGTTGGTGTTCATGCTCTGTGTGTCTGTAAGTATATATGTCTAAGCATATATGTATACAAGTATATATGTGTGGGCACATATGCATGTTTGTGCTTACAGGGGACCCATGCTCAAACTCACTGCTGTTTGGACCTGAGAAATGGACCTGTGCCAGCATCACCTCTCAGGCTGCTGGATTCATCTAGATTCCTCTAAGAGATGGAAGTGAGTTTCCACTCACAAATGTATCCATTTCTGCATAAAGTTGATTAATTTACCTGTTCAGATGCTAGCAAAAGCATGTTTTGTGTATGGAAGAAGGCAATGGCCATACTTTGAAAACTACTTTCAGGGGTATTTTTCAGTTAGTTTTCTGTCATCTTAATTCACATTCAACAGGGATAAGAAAAGTATCTAAAATACAGGACGCCTTATTTGTAATGCAGCTAAAAGTCAATACAGGAGGATTTGTTCATAGTTTTCAAGGATTTCAGAGAAATTATGAGCTTTTTAAATTACTTCAGGTACAACAGTTCTTTGCATATTTAATATATTATATATATTGTATATTTAGTTGAAGAAATCAAATAATGTTTTTATGATAACTAGAGTGAAGACACTCGGAGGTAAACATCTGAACATCCTAAAACCCTCATTAACTTGCACATAGACATAACTCAGGAACTTCAGACTGTGAGTGTTCTTATTCTAAAGACACTTAAACTTATCACATTCAGCCCTGGTTGCTCTGAAACTTCTCAAGGTGCTTGAAGATTTCACCCTGTACTTCCCAGGATCATTTTTAGCCTCCTTGTAAAGGACAGAAGGAAGTTCCTTAAGAACTCCCCAAATTTAGACAACTTTCTATAAAAACAGCTTGGGGATTTATTTTAGCCTTTAAATCTAATAGGTTCTACCTTTAGGAAAGAAGATTTGTAGTGAGATAAAAAGAAGGTATCGGATCATTTAAGTTAACCATCAGATTTTATCTATTTACTACTCTATACTTTGATCTTTTTATTTGGAAAGACATTGATTAGCATACTTCTGTGTGCTTCTGATTGTCTTAATAGATAAAAAAAGTCCTATTCTTCCTACAGTATAACATTTCTTAGTAACAAAATTACACAACGTAATTCTTACATTAATAAATAATTTCTACAGTACCCATAACACTGTCCCCTGTCATTTCTGGTTCATTTACAGGCATCATATCTAGTAGGGCGGGAGAAGCAAAAAAGGAAGGGGAGCACATGTGCTCATGAGTACTATCTTAAACCAGACTATTTTTGGTTGGACAGACTGCTTATTTCACAGGTCACAAATATGTGTCAAAACCCCTTGAAGACTGTCTTACTGATACAGAAGTCCCTATAGATATGAAAAATACTCTAAATTCTAGATCACAGGGACCATGCATGTTTCAGCATATATTTCTCTGGATCTTGCAGCAGGCCTATATTTCTGGGTTTTATTGACAGCTAAAATAAAGAAAAATCCTAAAAAGGAGTATATAAAAGTATCCTTCTAAATATGAATACAAAGTTCATATTCGGTATATTGATATTATACATACTTTAACATATATTTTGACATAACCTTCAGGAAATCTACTCTCTAGAGACAGAAAGATAATATAGTAATAAAGTAATAAAGACAAATAAATGAGTCTGCATAGGAAACTGTGCAATTTAAACTAATGGAACCACTTTTGCATGTTTTCATTATAGGGACGAAGGATTTATCTGGCAGATCTAGGAGCTATTCTAAAGTTGCTTCATATCTTACAGACCCCTCTGGAGTTATTGTTGACAGTGCTTTGACAATTCAAGACATGGCAGAGTTTGCTCCTCAGTGAATATTTTCTGTTTAAATTTTTCCATCCTTTTCCATTTGTCTGTAAGAACCCTTTGTTCCTTTATGTATGCCAGGTGCTATTATAAATAAAAAGGAAGTCAGTAAGATTATTTTTTTTCCTTCATCAGTTTGATCCCCTTCATATAATTCAAGAGAGATATTTTTAAGCTGGTCTTAGATAAAGCCAATTGATATCAATGGAATTATTCCAGCTGATTTTAATGACATACAGATACAGCCCATATATAGTTGCTTTGCTCTTTCTGAAGCAGAGTAGCTTGAATCTTACGAGGAAACTTACTTTCTCAAGACTTTCCTTCCAGTTTTGTAGTCTGAAAGTTTGGGCTAATCATGCTCCTCAGAATCCTCTCAGATTTGCTTGTTCATCATCTGCATTTTCTGTTGGTTGACTTCTGTTCAGAATTTTTTTGACCTAAAAGTGACTAGAAATAATAAACAAGCTTGCGGCTTTTTAAAGTGATTGATGGAGATGTCTCAAATAATAACGATAGTGAAAAAAATGATGAGCAATGATGCTATGTGGGACCTGTATATAGTAAGTAAAACATTTTCTTGTAATGCAGAATAAAATTAGCTGTTGATTTAAGTTTTGGGGTTTTTTTACATTTATAATATTACATAACCGCAGTAAGATATAAGGTTACAGACACCAATTCATTACAACTAGCAGAAATTTGCACTATAGGTGTATGTCAGCTGCCTGAGCTTGAGGGTATTTTGGCTAATGTAATAAAAGACCTTACAAGAAGGTGAACTATTACAAAACCATAATTAATAACTTGCTATATTTTTAATAAGGGACAATTTAAATGGATGCATTATTCTGCGACATTTACTCAAACCATTCTGATAGCAGTACAGTTTGTATATTTAATTTCTTGTGTCAATGGCTGTGTGGGTGGGCAGAGTAATGAATATTGTTTGAAGACATAAACATATAACTCTTCAGTCAATCGTTAATTTTATAACATAAGTCTGTTGAAAAGCACTATAAATAGCAGCAGAGATGTCAGTTCAAAAATGCATCCACTCCCACAAAGGGGACAGTTGTCTTCAAATGCGTAGTAGAATATAAAGGAATTGTCTGGTTTGTGTGTCTAAGTGCATACAAGTAATGGTCATGCAGTTACAGTAAGGAAGGTTTAATTTAGGTGTCAGGAAAATCAATCTGTCAGTAAAGAAAGTGAACATCGTAATAAGTTGCCTACAGCAATTATGACTGCTTAAGAATACAGTAGATGCATATACATCTGCTAAGAATTACATAAGCTGATCCTGCTCAGGGGAGCAGGAGAACGGTTTAGGTAACCCCTCCAGGTCCCTGACAGCTCTGCCTACTCTGGTCTGATGTTCCCTACTGAACATCATTTTCAGTACATGTTCAGTACTGAACATCAAAATCACTACAACTGATTTTGCCTGTAACAACTATGTAACTAAACGTTTGCTGACTTGTAAGTTGGACCGTTAGACTTAATAACTTGAACAGTGACGCCAATATCAAGTTAACATGAAGTTTCCAGCAGTGTAAGAAATAACAGGATTGCTAGTCAATGGAAACTGTAATGTAAATGGTGTTTTCTTTTTAATGGTTTTTTCTGTATGTAACAGGCTTAACGTATTCTTTAATGGAAAATATTGAAGGATAACAGGTGAGATTAGTGTCACTCTGATTTAATGTTGAAATATATGTTATTTTCAACTGTGTTACTTCAGTGGTTCAAAATGTTAGGTAAAAACCAGAAATGCCAACTTCTTTTTTGTAAGGTACTTGGATTTTTGTCAGACTATGAAAGCATTTAACACATTTAGATTGTCTCTGTACAGAAAAGAAATACTATTGAAACCAAAATATGGAAGAAAAGTTCTCAAAGTCAGTATTAGTTGCTTAGTCTGTAGGACTCAAAATCAAGAGCTTCAAAGAATTTAATTATCTTTCCACAAACTTTTAAAAGCTTTGCAATTTCTTTCATAAAGAAGTTTCTTACCTGTTTAATACTTACTGTTTTCTTTCACTTTTTAATACATATCTGATGTATCACTGATTACAGGCAGTTCTTCAAAAGTGTATTTTTTCTGCTGAAAACAAGTTTTTCTGCTGTTTTTAAGGTGTGAAAAGACATATAATTCCCATAATTTTAAATCTAGAAAAACTTATATTTTTATGTCACTAAAACAACTTGCAAATACACAAATTTCACTGATGTGTTTAATTAATCAGTTGTTAGATAAATTCACTTGCAAAAATGAAAACATATAATGATATTATGTGATTATTTATTTATTTATTGTCAGAAATCACGTGCAGTGTTGAAATTCTTGTAGTTTTTTACTCTGAAATATCTAATGTCTAAAATGTAGAAGGTCTAATACTGAAGATTTCTACAAGAATATACGAATATTTTCTTTGGTTAAATTTTTAAACAGATAATATTATCCACTTAGAAGTATTTTATATTAGCTTTTTAAATTTTGGAAATTTCCACTGAGCAGATAGTAAGAAACAAAACAAGACATATATTTTTTTCTTTCCTGAGACCTATGATCCAGCTCTGTCCAGTCTATATCTGACCTAATGCAAGACTGTAAAAAGAAAGACTTCATATTTTTTATCTGCTATCATATTTCACCACTAGAATTTACAGCCCCACTATCTGTCATCTGCAGTGTTCATTTTGATTTCAGATTTTCTTCCAGTTTATTCATTCAAATACTGAATAAGACTGAGGTAAGATCTGCTCTCAGAAAAACACGTGAAGAAAGTCTCTAACTGATTGGTATTTCCCACTGAGATGTTACGGTCTGCAGCCTGTCACTCTTTCAGCCTCTAATCCACTTTCAAGTGTCCCAGTTTTATTTTCTTTAGTTCTTTTCTTCTTTTTAACCCAATTATCATCCTGTAATAAATTAAATACCTTAGAGAAGTTGATCTTTATCAGCTGGATTTGCAATCTTCTGAACGAATAGCACCACTATTTTTAAAGACTCATTTCCATTGGGTACAAGATGCCCTGATTCCAGCTGGAGTGAATGTGTTTACACTGTCCCTGCCAAACAACAGGCAATCAACAGCATATCTCTGGATATCTCTGAGCAATGTGCTCAGCTGCTGCTTCCTAACGACTTCCCACTGCTCAGTGCACTCCACAGCCAAAGCCAACCAGTATGACAAAAATTAAAAGTGAATATGTGACAGGCCCCATGAGGAAACTAGACATGTGGCACAAGCCCTACTCGAAAAGCACCTGGGGTGATAGAGTCTATTGGTTTAAGGAAAGCTGATGGGCCATTAAGTTTCAGTACTAAAGACTTAATGTATAACATACCTTTATACCATCTGGATGTTGATGTCTACATTTTCTGAACCAATAAGATCTAAATAAACTTAAACTTTCTATTCCACACAGAGTTCAAGAAAGTGCCATACTGAAAATCAAAGGTTTACTGTATTTCACAGAAAAGTCACACATTCTTGCACCAAATCTGTCATGACACCAACAGTATAACTGTTTAGCTGTGATCATTGACAATATGTGCAGAATAGCTGTAGGGAGAGATAATATCTCCTATTAGACTAAAACATATAGCTAGAGAAAACAGAAACAAATAAGACATGTAAACCTTTCTGCTGAATGAAGTGTAGGCAAAATAAAAATGCATGTTGGAACATACCGAGAAACTTCTGCTGCTGGCACCCCGGAGTGTGGGGAATGGGCTGGGGCCGGTGAAAGTCTGCTGGCACAAAGTCAGAACACGGCAGAGGTGTTTGCTCTCATCTATGGACAGGAAAATGCTTCCAGTCTCTGTGTTTATGTGCAGATACTATGCAACTGTGAGACTACAACCTGATACTACTTTTTCTGTTTTCTATTTACATTAAAAGTTGATAGGAGAAAATTATTCCCTATATATTAACATTGATAATACTATCAGTAGTAGTAGTACTGATGATACAATAATCTCTTTTCTTCTGTGGATGTAATAGATAAATCACAGTCATTCAACACGCATCTCACATGTCTCTGCTCCACTACCTTTCCTAGTTTTATAGATCCTCTGGACAGAAGGTCACTGCTATCAGCAGCCAAGCGCATGACAGTCAGTCATGGAGAATATAGAAACACCTGTATGTGAAATGCTAAAAAACAGCTGAAACACCAGGTCAAACTGGAGCTGTCTTTCAGAATCCTGTTTCTGTCATAAGGAATTAAAGTACTATCTAAAACCTTAGGTACAAAACACAGTTCACTGTCTTTATGCCATGATGATAAGGAAACCCCGTGGAGGCACTGAGCTGCCAGAGTGTCTCTCCTTTGCTATGCCGACGGACACGTTACAGAAGTGTAGCTTCTGACAGAAACCTCTGCTGATGGGAGCCCCTCCTGTCACTGCTCTATCTCATCTAGCTGGTAAACTAGGCTTTCAAGTACATTTCAAAGAACGTCCATGGCTTTGGATAGAGGCCTATTTGGCAAAGGATTTATGCAGATCTAACTCAAAGTGAAAAAATGTCAGCTCTTTGAGACCATTGCCAGCTGGCTCAACTGGTAACAGCCTCAAGGTCACACCAGGAAACAACCCGGAGCCAGGTGGATTGAGATCAGAAGGGCACAAAGGTCATCTTACACATCCCTTCCTAAGCTGCAGTTTGTGGACCTTGGCAAAATGTAGCTGACAGCTAAGAAACGCATGGATTTCTTACCAGCTTAGCCAAAGTGAGGCCACTTTTTGGGAGGGCTATGAGAATCCCATTGCAACATTTTATTGACATAATTTACAAGGTGCTTGCATGGCAAGTGCAGCCAAAGGATGATGATTCAGCTTGTGACAGATGTGAGCGTCCTGGAAACACAGAGATGTTCCAGCTAAAAGGGCACGTGGAATATTCCTAGCATATGTTTCTTGAACTGCAATGACTCTGTGCTCTGCTTCAGTGGCGGGTAAATGTGAAAAAGAAGGTGGGGAGGCTGGGAAAGAAAATTGGAACTCTGTGAAGTTGCTAAAACGATGTCTTAGGCAAAGAAGCCTGTGCACCCTGTTGCCATTCTTGCTGTTTTCCCCACATACTTACATACCACCTTTCCCCAGGAAAATTGTTTATCCCAATTTCAACAAGTTGATGAAAATCCTGACCAAAGAGCTGGTACTGGAGAAGGAAAGCAGACTGTCAGAGTATCAGTGGGGATTCCAGGATATTACTAACCTGTTTTCTTCTTGGCTAAGCAGGTGTTAACACTGTCATTCTTCCTGAGAGATTGAATTTAAATCTCTGCTAATTGCTCTGCTAAAGCAGCCTTATTGAATTATAAATGTCCAACAACCCTAAATTCTGCCCTGGAGGAAGACTAGTTAATTTACTCAACTAATTGCTAACAACTGTTCCAGAGTCTGTCCACCTTTCAAAGGCATAGGTAAGTAAGCATAGGGATAAAGCACAGGCAAGACCATTTGTGAGATTTATAGTAAGATTAACAGGGGTATTAGCTATTCTGGAAAAACAATAACAACAACAACAACAACAAAACTGGACAAAACTGTAGAGTATTCGAATCTCCATAACATATTACTGGTATGGTACTACTACCTCCCACTCTGCTTCCTGTGGTAACTGGTGAAGTTATCAATCATGTAGCTGATGTATTAATTCTGTCCTATCTCCACTCCTTTCTTGGCAACAGTGTCCTTAAACACTTCATTTTCCTCCACACAATAATACTTCAGCAACTTTTCAGAAAACATCAACTGTGGAGGAATTATAGAGGACTGTATGAAAAGTTTATTTGTAAAAAGGTTGTGATGATTGTTAAAAATATAAGGTATGGAATGTTAAGAAGAAAAAGAAAAAAAGAAAAGACAAAAAAAAGGGAGGAATTGTAGAGGAATGAAGCTGGGTTAATTAACAATATACAGCTGTGGGCTGGCTTCAGGGGCTGTGGGTTGGCTGAGGTGGATAATGTGCAGCTGTGGCTGGTTCCTGCTAAGTAGTTAAATAGCTCTAAGGGGTATGAAAGAGGAGTAGCTAATGAAGAGAGACCTGGAAGAAACAGGAGGAGAGTGAGTGCCCTGGAGGTAGGAGAGACAAGGAGAAGTGTGCAGCAGAGGGACTGGCCTGAAGAGTATGATGAAACTGCAGGAACAGTAGATGAAACTTAGAAACTTCTTGGGGGATTGGTGGTTGTGCCAGGGCAAGGCGTGACAGCTACTTACTGAAGTTAACCTGGTATAGGATGGTAAAAGCCTTGTTACAGCTTGATAGCTTTGACAGTGCTGTGACAATCAGCCATGCAAATGTGTTATCTCTTCAAAAATCCACTGTTCTATACAAACTAAAAAATTGAGGTGGAATCCAAATCAAGTGCACTTAGTATTAAAATAAATAATGCTGTGATACCATATCAGTCTGTGCAATACAATTCACCATTTTAAGTCCAGAAAATCATTCCAATTTCATTGTATATTAAACTTTTTTGAAAATTCTACTAAAGCCCCTTCAGACATGGAAACCTTGCCATTGCAGAATGTGGGCTGATTTATTAAGCAGTGCCAGGCTGTGTTATCCTTAAGGCTCACAGCAGTGCTGAATTTTAAGCACTGATTAGGATAAAATATTTTAATTTTTAATTTTTTATACAATAAAAAAGAAAAATAATTTCAAACTTATATGGTATGCTAAGTAAGAAGGCTTTATGCACCACTGGCAGGACACTTCATACATATTTTTTTTTGCTGCAAAATAATTGTATCAGAAAATGTACAGCTTTAAATGTAATTTATTTATTAATTGCTAACAAGTGGAATATTTGTCAAAAGGATGATAAAGCATCGGTCAAACAGATCTTTCTGATATGCAAATGAATATGACTTAGAAATAAGTGCACATTATGGTAAGAAAAATAATACGCAGCGTTTTTAGCTGATTAAAACTTGAAAGAACAATGAGCTGAATGAAATTTAACTTGGTGATTTGAACTTCAAAGAGCTTATGGTGAGTAAGAACTGTTTTATGGCCTACTAATTAATGAGAACTGAGAGTGAAAATATATCGTTGTTCTCAAACTAATCCTGCTGGACAACTTTCAGTTAACGAAGCCTTGCAGACATGCTTTTCTAATTGATAGTGGGTAAGCTGAATCTTGTATGAGACATTACTTTTAACTGATATTGGCTAGGAGTAAAGCAAATTATGGAGCGTTCAACAGAAATGATAAAGTATGTCTTTTGCATGAGGGAACAACAGATCCAAAGACAAAGATATCTAATTTGACTGGACTTTTTAGAGCATAACCTGATAAAATATTTAAAACACTTGTAATTTAGATAGCATTGGAATTACCCAGAAATTTTTGAAGGAACAAATTTTATGAGGTCCAGTGATCCTGGAAGGGGCGGGGGGGAAAGCAGCATTTGAGAGCTATCAGCAAGGCAAGGCAGGACGTCAACAGTATTTACAGCTGACTTGACTGAGAGCAGTAGTCTGTAAGGATAGATAAGCATCACACCAGGAAAGAGGAAGGACAGCAGATCATGTTGCTCATTGTTTACCATTGGGGATTGACCGGAATAGTCTGAATGTTACACCCCATCAGCTGTGTGGTTACACAGAACGCAGCATAAAGATTTTGTTTGTGTGTATTTATGAAATTGACAACTGTTCTTTACAGACATTCCCCAAAACCTCCACCCTGCCCCCCAAGGATAGAAACAAACATCTTGCAGACTTTCCAGCACCCTAAACCACACCATGTTTATAGTCCTCTTTTAATAAAGATATCTGGGAATTTGAGTAATAGTCAGCTGGAAAACATTCAAAGCTCTATCTACAAGTGAGAGTGAGCATCCAAGCTGGTATCCTAGATCATACGAAGGAATGTCTGCTGTTGCCAAGGTCTAGTTTCAAGTCCTTTTGAGCTGGGCTCTCTCATATTTTAGATCTTTATTGACTTGTGTGAGGTCAGTTTTCAAAAACACTTTTGACAATCAACATCAGGACACTATCCAAATGACACTCACAACACTTTAAATCTGTTGTTCTAGCTTTGAAAACTTTTTCTTTACTTTGAGTTCATTTTAGCTGCATTTGGCATATGGAATCGACAGGGCATCTATCAGGTGACCAATGAGTGATTAAGGAATCATTTTTAGATACCATTATAAAAGAAGTAGTATTAAAAATAGCTCATCTGAGACTCACATAATAATGACAGTTTACTGATAACTATGGATATTACTTAAACACTTCACATCTATGCAGTACTATACAGGAACTGATAATGTTAAGGATATTTGAATAAAAAGACAAAATTAATAGAAATATTTCTTTGAAGGGAAAGGGTTTCTGTCAACGAAATTGTTTTTGTATTTTTTGTGAGAGGAGTATAATATAAGAAGGAACATACTACTTAAATTTTTTAGACTAGAATCTGTTTTTCCTTAGTTCCTTAAAGTAAAACAATATCAGACTTCTTCCTAGAATATCCATTTTCCACCACATGCAAATCAGCCCTGGCATTACTTCCTTTTGCTAGGTATTTACACAGAGTTATTTAAGGAATGGGCCTATGTTTCATGAATTGGAAATTTTCCCCAGACTCATTTGTCTCCTTTCCCTTCCTTTTTGATCCACACTTACTCTAAAACTTCAAATGGCAGACAGAAACAGATCTGATGTATATTTTTTCATGTTTATATCCATGCAAATGTAACCTATATAGTGGAATTTGATTTGGAATGTGTTTTTCACAATGGTAGCTAGCACTGATTTCTGCAGAAGCAGGCCGTCAGATCAGCAGAGTTTCTATTGTCCATCTGCTTTATGAAGCCTGTTCAGAAGTGAGAGGATCTGCATGTTTGTTTCTTATCATGCCTGCTGTTGTTAAGTACTTGTCGCAAGTATAATCTGCAGTAGAAATTCTTCATTTCTTGTAAAAAAGAACATAAAAAACTTAAATTTTACTCTCAGTAACTAGCTAAGAAATCAGCAGAAGGTATTTACTGAGACGTTACCATGCACGAGGCAGCTGAGAGGGCCCTCTGCACTTCCAGCATGTTCCTCCTCTCCCTCCTTGCTCTGGCTTTTGTCTGATCTTTTACTGAAATCAGCAACTCAGCATGCCATAAAAGTAAAATGATGGCTGGATTGATTTTCTATTCAGGGAGGTGAATCAGCTCACTGAAGGTCCAACAAACAGTCGGTTCAGCACAAGGGAGGTGGTAGGTATATTTATCTGGAGGCAAGCAGGGGAATCAGCAAATAAGGATCTGGTTGGGCAAGACTTCCTTTGGCAGCAGTGAACTGCCAAAGACTGCTGCAGCTGCGGTATGTAATCTGGCCTTTACACAGAAAGACAGCTTTCTGGCTTTAAGCAGTAGAACAGCAGTTACAATTATGAATGTTGTTACTGGTTCAAAGTCTTAAGTAGGCTGGGATGTAGGAGATGGCCCAAGGTGCAAAGCATCAGTGATCCTCCACCTCTCCTCTGGTTGATTCAATGAAAGGATTTAGTGATGTCTTGCTTCCTTCCTTTTTTAGTCACCCTGCACTTGTGCATTTCCATTTACTTGAGAAACTGCCAGATGCAATGTCTTTCTTCATTTTTATAGTCCTCAGATAAACGTGATTCATGCTTGCTCTTTTCCTTTCCCATCATATATCTTTTAACAGACCCTTGCTCTATTCAAGGTCTCCTATGACCTTTATTTCTCCTATTTTTTACCTGTTTCTCTCAGTCACAGATTTGCATTGTTAGAAATTTGATCACCAGAAATCTTCTTCCCTGTTTCTGAACCACTGCCTTTCACATTCCTAAACTAAAATTAATGGGAAGAGAACTTCTTGATTTTGGGCCACATTTTCTCATTCTTTGACTTTGTCCATATTTTTGCTTTCACAATGGTAGTCTTGAAAGCTTGTTTTCACCCGTTTTTCTCTTTCTAACGTAAAAGTCAAAACAGTAAATATTTTCTCAAATAGAATAAACAGTGAGAATCCATGCTTTTTCAAGTTCTTTTATTATTTAACAAAACACTAAATCTTGAACAAAGTCATTGTGCTTCTCTTAGTCCTCACCTGTCAGGGAAGGTCCATACTACAGGATGTGGTAAAATAATTTTTTTCTTTCCCATTTCTTTGGTCTATATGTACAATGTATAGATTGCACAAATATAGTAACCTTGTATCTGAGATGATTAGAACTGTGACAAGCGTATGAAATATTCCTTAGCTGTCCATAAAGTCTTAACACAGTATTCACAGGTTACCCAGTTCTAGACATTTGCACCATAGATTGAGGATCACACAGATTTTATTCTTCTGTTCAACAGCTACAGTAACTGACAGAGACATTAGATATGTTTGAAAACCATTTAAAAAAAAATCCTCTTAATCTAAGTCTTTTTTTCCTAAAATTCTGTCTTTGTGGATGGGAGGATATAATACATACAGATATAAAGCATAAATAAAAATATTCTATTTAAGATGCCAGATATATAAGTTACTGCAAACAGATGTGCTAGCTAGGACTGCTATTTGTACTCTCGAAGCTGAACCTTATATACTAAAGATCATCCGATTCTTCTGGACAATATTGTCCAAAAATTATCTGTTCCAAAGGCTACACTTCAGTGAGTTTGTCTGTGCAATGAAATAGATATGCTAAATAGGGTGGCCAAATCAGTAGCAACAAAAACTGACTTAAGTGAGTTTGAATGTATCTATACAACAGCAGCCTCGCTCAGCACCTCGGCGCTGGGAGAGTGGGGCTAGCTTGGTGGTTCGGTGTATTTCATAGCTTTACATAATTTGTTGTTCTGGCGTATTTATTAACTATTTCTTTGTACAACAACCTTCTGCTCTGTATGGAGTTTTTATCCAAATGAGATCCTATATAAGAATGTGTCAAACCTCCCTACTAATGCTCTCAGAAAATGCAGTGTATATGGAAATGATGTCCTCCTACACTATTCAGCCAGCCTTCTGTGACTGAAAGGGACTTCAAGTGTATATTCATGTGTTAGTTCCTTAGTGGTGCTAGTCATTGGTTTAAAAACAATCTGGTTTTCTGCAGCATTTGGGATCCAGTAGGAGCAGGTACATCAAAATTCCCTCCATGAATACCAGCTGTGGGCATTCTCACTCTTTCTGGACTGGAAAGAGATGAAGAGAGGAGAGAAGGATGGGTGATAAAAAGGGAGGCATTCTAAACCTTCAGACAGATATTATTAAAAAAACCACAAAACCTGGTTAACTTTCGAGAGAGACAATCTAAATTATTTTTGGAACACAATCTGTGGCAGAATGTTTGCTGGTAAATGGTGATAATTGCAATTCAAAAGAAATTCTAGTGACCCTGAAAATTCCAAATAAATAATATTGCCAAACATTGACAAGGTGTCTGGCAAATTTGCAGGAATAGAGCAACAACTGTGATTTATAATAGAAATTTTGTTCATAAAACAATTCTATCTTTTGTGTATATCATATTTGTAGATATGATTTTTCCCACTTAGTCAACAGAATCTTCATCACACTAAACAGAAAAAATAGCAATGAATTAATGCTGAAAAGACATATAATTTAATTATGCACACTTCTTTCTCTATATATATTTTATTATGCACAAAAAATATTAAAGGATCACATAAATGATATTATTAAACTGTGACTCTTTTCTAGTCACTGGAATAAATCCCTGGTAAGGCCACTGTTAATTAACAATTTCTCTATATGGAAAGGACCAATTCTGAAGAGCCTAAGGAAGAGGAGTGAACACCTCCTTTAGCACCATGTCATCAAAGTTAGATCCATCTGTGTAGCAATGATTCTGCACATTGCATTCTCTTAGGCCCAGTATGAAGATACCTCTTCTCTTTTTGTCATTTACAGAATGAATATGAAGGATGTTGGTTTCATTATGTGGGACTATGTACTATAGTATAGTTTCTTAATGTGCTGGCTTCAGCAATGGAGAAAAGTAGAGAAATTCTGGACCTTTCCCCTCATTTTGGTCACTGATTTCCACATCTGCTTTACATCCCATCAAAACTGTTTGCATAGCTGTTTAAAGTAGATTGCTGAAATGATCTGGATTAAAAGCAGTCCTAAGGGATAGTTAGTTTATAGTGGAAATACTATAACATCCAGATAGTTTGTAATTTAAGAGTTTACAATTTATACATAGTTTTCCTAAATCACTACATCAATCTCCCACTCCACTCTTTCTGATTTTTCAAAGTATTCAGTTGGCCACTTCCTAATTGTGTATTAGAATATGGCGTTCTGGCTTCAGTGGAAGAGCATCATAGTGTAGAAGTCTTTCCCCAGAAGCAGCAGTAGGTTAGCCCAAAATTAGTAGGTTAGCTCAAAAACTTCTTGCAATTAAACTTTCAAGCATTTTTTTAGTCTTTTTCCACAACTCCAAATCTTCCTTCTCTCTGCAGGAAAAAGACAATGAGATGGATAGGTTTCATGGGGTTAAGGTGTAAGAATTTACATACTCTGGGTTTTTTTTCAGTTTCCACTACCATACCACCTATGAATTTTTATTACTTCACTGTCTTACACACAGATGTTCTACTGACTTGTGTGTAGCAGGAGAAAAGGAGTATGCAAACCTTTTCGTGCAGATAGTTGGGCCAACCCATTTCTCAAGTCTAGCACTGAGGATAATGCTGGTGTTCTGGCTGCTGTAGAATGTGTTCCTCAGCATTGTCAATAGTGGGGCAGCACAGTGAGGCGGTGCAGTGCATCTGTCAGTGCCCCATAGCTCACAGGCTCAGAGTTCTGTTGAAATTCTTGAAAACTCTGCCTTATAGCCTTGTCTACTTGGGTGGTTCATGGCTTTAACAATTTTCACAAATATTTTGTTTTGTTCATTCAGCCTACTTAAAGAAACTTATTATTACCCCCTTTTAAACTGAGAAATGTTATCTTGTTTATGCAGCTGCCAAAGCTAATTCTCTATGGACCTTATTCTCCATTCTGTTGCAATGTACTTTGCTACAGTGTAACTTCAGGATAAACCAAGTCTTAATGTTCCTGTTTAGGACTTCAGATTACATTTCTTCTTTTCTTTTAAAAACAAAGATGAAAACAGCATCTAAAAAGCATAGAAAAAAATTAACTGGTAAGAAGCTTTGGCTTTGTGTGTATTTGTGTGTGTGTATTCACCCTTTTTAAATGTTTGAAAGGATGTTCATTAATTTCTCATTATATCAACATGAACTGGAAATACAGAACAAATGGAGTTTCACATGAGAAGCACTGAAATCGAAGTAAAATTCTAGATATTTCAGATTTCAGCAAATACTGGTACTGTTCATATTATAGCTAAATGAGTTTACCTATTTAATGAAAGAATATTGATGAGATTAGTATGGAAAACATCCACTTTGATTTTCCATACTTTCTAATCTGCTGTCTGATATCAAATAAACATGACACAGATGGCTAACCTAAGTTCAACTATGTCAAAGGAAGAATTTATATTCAAAATGAATGAACGTGATAGGAATTTAAGTCCTTCATGGTGATTAACTATTTTGACTTATTTTGATTTTAGGAAGTCTACTATAATTAAACTCATTTTCTAATCTTAAATAAGTTGTGAAGCTCCATGGGAATTAAACGGATTTTGCCTTTTACTTTAAGCTATATCACTTATTTCAGCTCGTAACATCACTTTTGTCAGCATTAATTGCATCTGGCACATGAATACTGGCATATACTATTATTCTACGTGTGCAGAAAATACATAAAACATTCAAGCAGTAATCACATATTTTACACATTAATTGTGTTGATACTTCAATAGCTTTGAACTGATTGTACTGGGTCTGGCTGGGATAGTTAACATTCTTCACAGTAGCCCATGTGGTGCTGTGCTTTGCATTTGTGACTAAAAGTGCCAGTGGCACACCAGCATTTTGGCTATTAGTGAGCAGTGCTTGCACTGACTCTAGGCTTTCTTTAACTCTGCATGCATGTACCCCTACCCAGCAAGGCAGGGGGCAGGGGCGAGACACAGCCGGGAAAGCTGACTCAAGCTGGCCAAAAGGATACTCCATGGCATATAATGTCATGCTCAGCAACAAAACTGGGATAGAAGAGAAGGGCGAGTGTGTGTGTGTGCGCTCGTGCCTTCCAAAGTGGCTGTTGCTTGGAGACTGGCTGGGCATCAGCCTGTTTGTGGGAGGTCGTGAGTGACTGCCTTTGCATCACTTCTTCTTCCTCTTTCCTTTGCTTAGTAAGTGGTGTTCACCTCAATCAGTGCATTTTCTCACTTTTGCTCTTCCTATTCTTTCCCTCATCCCATGGGGGGTAGGGTGAGGTTGGGATGTGAGTAAGAAGCTTTGCGGATGTTTAGCTGTTGGGCCAGGTAAACCCACCAGACTAATCTATATTTGATTCTGTGTTATTTTTGTCATTCTAATAATTCATATTAAAATTAAATTAATATACAAAATACTTAGGCAATGGAAGTGACAAGATACAATCTTAAAGATCTATTCAAGTAAATGTTCTAATGCTCACTTTGAAATAAAGCTCTGATCATTATAATACTCAGAACCATTGTGATTTTAGCAAGAAAAAAGCAAGAGAAAAATCAGTCTCATCTCTCAAAAATAGCTCCTCTTTTAACAAGATCTTTATAACCTATAATCTCATTTGTATACATTAAGTATCTATGTCAATACAAGATGTATTCCATTGCAATACAGTGCAATGAAATAGGCATTTTCACATTACTTGAGTCCTAATGTCAGGCATCTGCTTTGCAAGTATCATGAAGTACTGGTGTCAGCCTACTGTGATCCCACTTATGTCTTAGCAGAGTACCTAATTCTAAACACCCTGTTACCTTCTCTATACACATTTGGCATCCTTGGGAATGGCATCAGTGTAATATTAAGCAATAGAAAAAAGTATTTAAAGTACATCACAAATTAGTTTCAACAATTTTAATTTCTACCATTACTCCAGTAACAGAAATCGTATCCCTTCATTTACAGACTAACCCAGAAAACACCCAGGTTCTATACTTATTCATGCTATAATAAATGTTAGAAAAACTAAGAAAAATAAAACTTTTTGCTAGATCTTTCTGGTTTTTATTTAAATGGAAGCTTTAATATAAATAGCAAACCACCAATAACACTTCAGAGGTATTTCCTTCACTGAATTAAATTCAAAACCTCCTACATTAACGCTCACTAGTAATGTTGAGCTGATTAGCCCAACCCAGTTTTCACAAAGCATTTCAATAGCATATTCACTAACACGTTAACACTTTTCTATGCTGAACAGAATTATCAGAAATAAACTACCTTTTGGAATATGTGTAGCCCGTCTTTGAAAGAACTAGGAAATATTGATTGCTTTATAATTTATTTTTTAAATCCAAATAAATCATGATATTTCTAGATAAGTCTGGAAATATGAGTCATGTATTTAAAAGGGTCACTATTATATTCATAGCAGGGCAAGAAACTAGGCAGGACTAATAAGGATTTCCATTCCTCCAATCATTTGGCAGCTTACAGATTAGATTCCAGATTTTTCTTGCTGACCTCTTATTCTGTCTTGAGACCCAGTTATGATTTCTTCAAACACCTATTTAACGCAGGAAAGAAAGGGAAGGGTATTTATAGATTGGCAAGATCATGAATCTTATGTGAATCAGTTGCACAAAAGTACCTCTGAACTATCACTTTTGCCAGCCTCTCAGGCTGACAAAGGCAGGGGTGATTTGTAACCCATTTATAAGGTTTCTTCTAAAAACAATAAAGACAAGACAGGCACTCAGAGCTCCTCAGTAACTCTAGGACAGTTAAAACAGAAACTATATAGAAATTGCCTGTTGTGTCTGTGCAGGACCCAGAATGATTTCACATGCTTTTCAGAGTTATGAGAAGTATAAAGCCCGGTTGCTGTGAAGGTATGCGACCTGCATTACATGTAGATTAATTAACATACATTTAACTAGAATTACTTCAAAAACAACTAGATACTGTTGCATGTAAACCTGATGTATTGCTCAGACTAGTTGGAAAGAAGTAATACATCACCTTTCACAGTCAATATCACATCCTGAATCACTGAGGGCTCATACATCTGTAATCAATGTTGGCAAGTCCCTTAATTTTTGAGCGATCACCTCTCTGGGACTTCTTTCAGTTCTAACCCAGAAACTAAGACATTGACCTCCACACTAATATCTTGACACATTTGTATGTCTTCCACGGTCATTCTATTCAACTCTGGGCTAATCATGAAGGCCAAGACCCATCTCACTGAAGCTTTTCAAGAAAGCCTGAAGATCTTCCTGCATTACAGTAAATTGTTTGCTAAACTCATGAATTAATCCTGTTCTACTCAGTACTGGTGAAAATGTCCAACAAAATACTCTGGTTTAGGACACATATCAGAAAGCTGTGCATCAACTGTGGACATCTTTGAAGAATAATGTAGAAAATAGGATCGATTAGGGAAGACTGAAGAATGTGCCATAGTCCATAGAAAATGAAAGGACATTCAACAACTGTATTCATGTATTTGTACTGACCACCTCCCAAAGAAAAGAATAACCATTCCCCTTGTTTACTGAGCAGACAGAACCTTGCTAAGCAGAAATAATTAACTAGGTAGGAGATTTACAAAGCCATTTCAAACATTAGGAATTTTTCTAAGGTTAAAAATATCTAATACTTAGCATAGCTTGAACAACAAATTCTGCCTCCACTGCTGTTGGTTCGTAAGTGTTAATTAGGCAAGTATTTGCATGCATAGGTAAACTTGATCTTGCCTTTGAAGTTAAATGACCCCTTGGGGTTTTTTTTACTTTATTTTCTAACTGTTATAGTAATGAAAACAGATTAAGGCTTTCTTTTAGGAGCTTCTTAAGGTGTAGTTTCATGATAGAAAAAAACCAATTTAAATATTACACTTTTTCCTGAAGTCTGCTACAGCCTAATGATACCAGTAACAGCTATAACTTCTATAGCTCAACAAGAACCTAGATAGGAGAAAACAGTTACTCATTTAAGTATTTGTTCAGATTTCTACTTCTTCTTTTTTGACAGAACTCTTGTTTTCTGTAGCACTTAATATGTAATCTGGCAGTGTTATCCTTTGTCACAGTGACTGAAGATACTGTTTAGGAAAACTAACAAATCAATCTCCATCATGTAATGTTTGTAAGAACAGGTCATACTCAGCAGAAAGAAAGGGAAAAACCAGGTAAACATGACTAAAACGCTGAAAGAAGTTACTGGGATCGACAGCAATTTATTTGTCTTACTTTCAAGAAAATACTTTGAAAGTGTTTTAAAAGTAAGTAGCTTTTACCCTTAGGCTGAAGAAGAGAGAGTACACGTAGCCTAAAATAGTAATTCCATTTGGGTCAGAAGTGCACCCCCAAATGCATCCCTGTAGCATATTTTTGTTCTTATTGAATAGCCTTGAAAGATGCAAACTGGCTTCCCGCCAGGTGTAACTGAACTGTATCTGTACTCCTGTAAGTATCCTGTACTCTCTGATCTGCGCTCATGTGCCTACAGGTGGTTCAGCCAATGGGCCTAAATTAGAGCTAATCGAAGTTAAAATTCATTACAAGTATATAACACAGATTTGGGATTCTCAGGAGCAAGTGTTTTACTCCACAAGTTGTCTTTTATTCCTCCATACTGCTTCCAAGTATGGACACACATTCAGAATCCTTCGTTAGGCACTATGGTTTGACTTGATTGGCTCCAGCATGGTTACAGCTTTATATTCTTCTGTTGATCTTTCTTCTTGCCTTTAGCTCACCTCCTGATAAATGACAGAGTCCAGCATGTCCCTGATCAAACAGCATTACGGTCTTCAGTCTTGGACAGGGCAAAAAAATGTGGGAGAAGCAGGAGAGAAATGGAGGGAAATCTTAGCTTCTCCTTTTTTTGTTTCAGCTAAATAAATATAGACCTGTTTAAAACTTCTGAAAAACTAAAACAGGGAAGCAGAACTGAGCCTGCCACTTCTTCCAGTGGTTGTGATCCTGTATCATTACATGTAATAGACTCTGGGACCTGGAAGCACCGTATTACAACAGTAGTAGTGTCAACAGTGTTTGAATGCTCATGCTTCACAGGGCTACAGTCCTCCTTTGTGTTGCTTTGGGAAAGGAAAACACTATTAGCATGGATATCGGGACAGGGGTCTTGTAAATTCTTGATTAAAAGCAGGAATGTACCAGCTTTAATATAGATATAGAGGGAGCGAAGTAGACAGACAGACAGATAGATAGATAGATAGATAGATAAAAAAATAATCTAGGTTTTATCCTAGCATAGTAACTTTATTAATAATTGGCATAATTTTATTTGACATAGAATCTCAGAAATAATAATTTCAACAGAATTTCCTCCCTCCCTTCTTCCCTCATTCTTCCTTGTTTCCTGCCTTCTTTAACTCTTTGTTTCTCACAGCAGTAAGATCAAAATAAACCTTTTAATTGTTTTGATTTCTGCAATGGTCTATCAAGCAAACTTTGAACCGCAACTCTTTGGATGTTCTCGTGTTCTTGTGTTCACTAGTTGGTTCAGAACTGCTGAACATTCCAGAGAAGCCTTGATCAAATATAGTTGTTGAGTACAAATCTGAATAATTTCTGCCTGTAAGCCATTAGATCTCAAATATACAAAGCCCAGATAATATTTCATACTTTTTTTCTTCTTCTTTTTTTCTCCCTCCAAAATATAGAATAGAAGCAAATAAAATAACCTGACTGCACTGTCCTGGGGAGAAGAAGTGGGGTGGAGATGGAGAAAAAAAGTCCAGGAAAGTTGTTACTACTTACAAATTTGTCTCTCATACTTGCAGACTCGTATGAGACACATGGTACCATTTCCCATTAGACAGCTGAAAGCATCCTAAATGATGCTAAATATTTACTTTTATTAAACCCATCATGGATTTTTTGGCCTTTGATACTACACATTTGTTTACCAGCCTGAAACTGCCAAACGAAGAAATTTACTCCCTCTATTTTTTATTGTTCTTATTGTAATGTCTTAAAAAGAGTTGTAGCTGAATTTATATTATGAACTCTTTGTTCCTGAGAAGTTATTTGTAGCTTGAGTTGTATAGATGGTTTGAAAAGTGGTGTACATTTTATGTCAGTGTCGTGGTTTAACCCTAGATGGCAACTAAGTACCATGCAGCTGCTAACTCACACCCCTGCACCCATTTTGGTGGGATGGGGAAAAGAGGTGGGAAAAAATGGTAAAAACTGTGTAAAATCTGAGATAAGAACAGTTTCATAATTGAAATAAAGTAGAATATAATACTAAGAGTAATAATTTTAATGAGAAGGGAAATAACAAAAAAAAAAGAAAGAGAAATTAAATCCAAGGGGAAAAAAAAAACCCAAACCAAATGATGCACAACACAATTGCTCACCACTCCCTGACCAAAGCCCAGCCAGTATCTGAGCAGCAATTGCTGACCCCTGCAGGCAACTCCCCCCAGTTTATATACTGAGCTTGATGTCCTGTGGTATGGAATATCTGTTTGGCCAGTTTGGGTCAGCTGGCTTGGCTGTGTCCCCTCCCAACTTGTTATGCCCCTCCAGCCCTCACTGGCAGGGCCTGAAAAACTGAAAAGTCCTTGACTTAGTACAAACACTACTTGGCAACAACAAAAACATCAGTGAGTTATCAACATTATCCTCATACTAAATCCAAAACATGGAACTGTACCAGCTACTAGGAAGACAATTAAATATATGCCAGCCAAAACCAGGACACTTCAGAGGTAGTTATTTTTTCTGATTTTATATATATATATATATATATATATATAAAACTGCAAAAGTCAATCAAAAAAAATCATTAGGTCAACAAATTCATAATACATGCATCATTAAAACAGCTGTTGAAGGTGATAAGCACTGAGGCTTGTGAGCAATGTTCATTCTACTAATGTATTTAATAGACTGGGATTTCTAATTGTTCCTTGGAGCAAGGGCCAGGCTTCTATTTATGTAGATTTAGTGCTTAGCAGAACTAGGTCCTAACTCCCAAAAGTTTAGTCCAAAATCTAGAATATCTGGTTAAGAAGATTTAAAATATAGATGAAAAATAGAAGATTAAGTGTAAAATGTACACCTCTGTCCATAATTTTTAACTAGTGTATTTGGTTTATGTGGCAAGGGTTTAGTAGCAGAGGTGGGCTACAGGGGTGGCTTCTGTGAGAAAACACCAGAAGCTGCCCCATGTCAGACACAGCCAGTTCCAGCCAGCTCCAGGACGAACCTGCTGCTGACCAAACCTAAGCCTAATCAGTGATATCGACAGCCCATGTGTGGTAGCATACATAAAAAGTGTGAAAGATGCTGCACAACAGTGTTTGGGAAAAAGAAGTGAGAAAACAGTAGACAGCCAAACCCGAGGACACCAAGCTCAGACAAGTAGGAGAGGGAGGAGGTGCTCCAGCTGTGAGAGCAGAGATTCCCCTGCAGCTCATGGAGGAGACCATGGGGATGCACATTGTCCCCCTGCAGCCCATGGAGGTCCACAGTAGATCAGATACCCACCTGCAGCCCTTGGAAGACCCCACACCAAAGCAAGGGATATATATGCCTTGATAGGGGGGGAGAAGGTGTTTTTGTTTTTATTTCCCATTTATATATGTTAACATTTCCTGTTAAAATTAATTGGTAATAAATTAAATTAATTTCCCCCAGTCAAATTTATTTTGCCCATGACAGTAACAGATAAGTTATCTTCTTGTCCTTATCTCAACCCACAACCTTTCCATTGGATTTTCTCCTCATGTCCTGCAGAGGAGTAGTAGTGAAAAAGCAGCTGGGTGGGTACCTGGCAGCCAGCCGCGTTTAACACCCCACAACCAGAAAAGTTGTCAATTCTCTATTTGCTATATTTTTTTGTCAGTTATACAATAAACTTCTTCAGAAGCTTTATCAGAACATTCCAGAGTATGGGATAGATTGCCATTAAGGGGTCCCCAAGTCCTTTACTGAGATAAAACAAAACAAAACAAAAACTTTAACATGGTAGTAGAAAAGCAAGAAGAAAAATAAATTGTTAAATTACTATTTTCCAACTGGGAATACTTTGGAGTTCAGTCAAGGGAATAGCAGGCAGTGAGGAGGGGGAGAAAAGCTGAGAATGAAGGACATGCTAAAGAAGGAAATAAAAGCACTTGGAGATTGTGTCATTCTAGACAAAGGAAAAAATTGAAATACTTAAAGTTTGATTTGAAAAAGCATTAAGACCCTGGTTAGAGAAACGGGAATAGAACTGATGAGAAATAAGATGAACAAGTGTGAAAGGAACACACATAAACTTGCAGAAGCATAGGAAAACATCATTAAGAATTACATCTCTAAGACTGATGAGAGACTAAGCAGATGGGAGAACGGTGAATATAAATAGGGCCAGGGCAGCCAATTATTTTAGCGTCAGCATTTATTATGCTTTTACATTACATACTGTGGTCACGTTTATTAATTTAAAAATTGGCAACTATTATAGTTTTTTAAAACAGTGGTATCATAATACAATGATAAATAGCAGGAATGACTGCAGGATATTTAAAAGAAATAGTTTAAATAATATTGACATTTGATTTATTGGCACTAAATATCTGAACAGTGCATAATCTTGCAGAAAAGGAAACTGTGCTACACAACTATTGTTTAAACTTGCAGAGAAGGAAATGTGAAAACTATCCTTACTGAAAATATACCCAAATCAAACTGTTTTCACATATATACAGGGATTTGGAATAAGAAACTGAATTCAGTGTCTTTTAGATTGCATTGCAGAGAAAAGTTGCAAGAAGGTGAATAAATAATTAAATTATTTTGTTGCCAAAGATCAGCAAGCTCAAGCATGGTCACGTTTTTATAAAGTGTTTCCATTTGCTCCATATTAACATGTTCCTTACGAGTGTTCTATGTATGATGCTTTCATAAAGGACATTATGGAATCAGCTTTCTGGTTTCCAAAGTTTTGCCACTGAAGTCAAAATGAATTGCAGAACAAAGAAACTACAGGTAGAGACAAAAGATGATCCATCTCAAGATAATTTTGTAACAAAATTTACCTGGAAGAGTTAACTTTGTTACCTTTTCGGGAAATTCTTTTATCTCCACCATGGTTACAGCATCCCTCCTAGGTTGTCTGTCTGTCTCTTCATGCCTGCCTAGCTGCACAGGGACTAATTTGCTCAAGGAAGCAGCAATCACCCTTCCTTCCAGGGCCCTGTCCTTGGTGGTTAAAGCTGCCAGGACATGGCAAGCATCTGGCCATCCTTCATGCTGATCCTATCCTAAATGTGATGTATATGAAACTGATTGACAAACCAGATGCAATCTGTCCCCAGGATTTTCACATAGATTATACTGGCTACACTGGAGCAGTAGTAACAGAAAAAAAAAAAATGTCCCTAATAAAAATCTGAGCCGAAAATAACACTGTTACCTGGTTAAAAGTTTGTCATTGCAAATTTGAAAGAAAGATCATGGGGTTTTGGAAGGGCGGGGGGAAACAATTTTTTTTAGAGAAAAACACTTTTCATCAATGAGCTGAAAATTGAAATATTCTAACTAAAACACAAATGCTTTCCAAATTTTTTAAAGCTGTAGGTCTTCTCCTATTTCCTTTGCTCCCATAGCTTTAGCTGTATTATTTTTCCTGTGATACAGAATGGCCAAGGACTCCACTTGCATTTGCTCTTCAGAATTTTAAGTAGATCTATTACTGACAAAAGTATGGTTATTTTAAAAAAATTATGAAACATGATAAGAAATTTATTTCTGAGGCAGGAAAAGGGCAAGAATTGAGAACTTGCCTCTCCTTCAATGGAGAAATAGCACTGTACATAACAAAAGTTGGGAACTTCTTTGCCTTTTTTGGATAGATGTTTGTCAGGAGTTAAAAATGTTTAGTGTTTAGTAACAATTTCAAATTTCATGGAAGGTTTTTAGTAAGTTTTAGCCATTTAAAAAATATATTTCATAGTTTATGATTTTTATGGAAGACTACAATTACTGCAGAGCACACTGGCTTCTGATATTGCTTGTTCTGTTAACAAGAAATTATACAAACACTATAATCTTAACCATTTAGCTGCGATACTGCTCCAGCTAATGAAATCTCTGAGCTTGCTTTAGCATCTCGGCTAATGGTGAAAGATGTAGTTCCCTCCAATCCCACCTGTCAACCTATTCAGTCAGTTAGTGAGTAGCTAAATTTGTCACTATGCAGCAGCTTCTTTGCCTCAAAACTTCATCTCAGAAGATAGGTTATATTTCTTTCAGCTATTTTCTACTTAATGGCTGTCATTAAGTGCTTTAGTAGTTTCCTTAGGCTCTGTCTGTAATCAGTGAAGAAAGGCTCCTCCAGAGGGGGAGTGGGAGCATCCAAATCAGGTGCTCTCCAGAACTCTCTGGGTGAACCCTTTTCACTTTACAGTGGAAAACAAGTGGGATGAATACCCTGGAGAATAAAGTGTTGTTATCAGTCTATTATTAACCAATTTTCTTCCAGTTCGTTGGTTCCACTGTTTCTTCCATCATCACATCATGAAATTGAATTTGGAGATTTGGTTTGTCTCTTGTTTTCCTTTTTGTCTCCAGGCTAGCTTTTCTCTCCTTCCAATATCTTCTGCTTCCTTGCAAGATGGTTTGTCTGATTACATTTTCCTTTAGTTCAGATTCTATGCTACTAAATCATTTTGAGGCCATCTTTGTTGCAATAGTTCAAAAACTGATATGGGAGGCATCCACGTGCAGCTGTGCTAGAAAGCAAGCAGCATCATGCCCCTGATCCTAGTCACAGTCTAAGTCAAAAATACTTGCTAGTAAAGCCTGAAGATCTTAGGTACCAAACACAGAAGCACTGGCAAGAAGACATAATGTTTACCTTTTTTTTTAGGCTGGGACACTGGAAAGAACTATTCCAATTTCATCTGATTCCTATAACCCTGAATATTACTATTTAGATCCTTAATAACAACTTGTCACACTTCTGATTGTCCATGCTGAGTGTAAATGATTCTTGAAAGATGTCTTGGCTGCAAAACATATCAGGTTGCCAGAATGGAAGGAAATACTGCCTGCTGAAGGACTTCAGCTTTCCTTTCTAAAAGTAGTACAAATTGAGACAAAACCCCCATCTCTCCTGCCTCATCTTACTCTATTTTCCTTGAGCTACAAACACAAAGTCCTATTGCCATGAATAATATTTCCTTGAATAAATAGTACTAGATCTCACCAAGCCCTCATATTGAACTGTACCTGTAGAAAATTATTAACACTCTTATCACTGTTATTATTTCACATACCGTAACATTAGATATAAAACAAAATGTAATTAAGAGTTATTAAATATTCCATTATAAGACTGGCAAGTGTTTTTCCATCATTCCAGTATTTATGGACATTGATCACATTTTGAACTGCCTTTTATGCAGACTGCACACATTCAGCTCTTTTGATCTTCCTTTAAGTGTTACTTCCTTCGGTACTGTGATCATTTTTATTCCTCATGTCTCATCTCTTACCCTTCAATTATTCAGTCTTTCTCCAGCAATCATATACCCAAGACTGAATGCCATTTTCTGGACAACAGTATATGAAAGAAATGCAGTTCATAACTCAAAAAATATTTAAGTATGTAAGTCATCTTAGGCATATGATAAGTATCATTAATGTCACAAAAGGATCCAAAACTACATGTGTGTTGACTTCATACTATGCTTTGGAATTAATTAGAAGAAATATTTATTTTCTATTCAGTGAAATATTAACAATTCTGTACCAATGAGTTTTGTTGTTGTTGGTTTTTTTTTTTTCTTTAAGTAACCTCTTATTTGGGTGCTATGGGATTCTGGTCATAATTGGGTTTCTTCTGCATTACTACTTTCCCTATATTCAGACCTGTCTCTTCTATATTTTCTAGAAAAAAAATAATTTACTGTTTGTTATTATGGTTCAGTTTTCCATATTTTTCCTTTATAATATTGGGTTTTATCATATTTTTACCTATTTATAATTGACAATTCATAAATATCATTAGAATCTTGATGTTGTCTCTTAAAATATCCACATCAGTCATAATGTGTCTTGACAAGTGTCGTAGCCTGAAGTGTCATAGCATATTCCCTTACAAACTAATTGCTTTACTTCTTCTTACGAATCTTTGCTGATTGTTTTCCAATGGATTTTCAGTCCAGATGATAGTCTTTGTATCGTGCACAAATCAAATCTAACAGGAGAGGGAGATTTTACCAAGTATTTCATATCAAATATCAACACTAAAACAAATTTTTCTACTATTTTCTCCTCCACTGTCTTTCTTCTGCCTTTTTTTTTTCCTTGTTTTTTTTTTTTTTTTTTTCCACTTCTTGTATCTTGGCATTTAAAAAGGTCTCAAATAGTTTCCAAGTAGCCACTACTATGGATTCGGTTAATCACTTGTGAATCTTCATATAAACAGGAAAGAGAGAAATATTTTTGTTTTTTATCGGTGATATCCACTCTTAGACCTTTTCTCTAGACTGTTTAAATATAGCAAAATCTGTAGAAGGTTTTATAATACAGTTGTAAATTTCTAATACAGCAAAATTTTGCCCAAGATTATCTCAGAGGTTTTAGTGCCCTCTAGTGTGCTACCATTCTCAGTTGGTGTGTCATCGTCGTCCCGTCCCCCCCCCCCCCCTACCCCCCGGATTCACTAGTTCCAAGTATGTACAAGATAAACAAACTGAATTAATACCCAGGGATCTGAACAATGTCCAGTGAGGACAGGGGGTACAGTAGTAATCATGTGGTGTAGTTATTCAAACCACATAAGTGCTTACAAATTTAAGAGGCACTTTCCCACATAGGATTTTTGGATGACAGAGGCCTTGGCACATTTAATCTTACACAACAGTATGCAATGTCTAGAAAGCAAGCGGTAGTGTCTGTGGGAGGAGTCGGGAGGTATCTGAGAAACCTGAGCAAATGATTTGGCATATGTGTGCTGGCACCCCAGTATCTGACTGGGAAATATTGCACCATTCTCAGTACCACAAGCACTGCTTTGTATTGTAGCAGCTTGCTTTCATGCTGTTCACATGATGTCTGACGGATGAGACCAATAAGTATTTTAGAATTTTTTGGGTTACGATCAGAGACTGAGCGTAAGCAAAGAAGGACTACTGCAGATTAGAACAATATGGGAAGGAAGTGGACTCACTGCGAAACAAAAAGGAAAAACAGAAAAATAAAATGTCTTTAAAAGGAAGAGTGTTAAATTATTGGGATAGACAAGGAGGAGAGGAATGCTTACTTTCTGTCATGGCCATAATCAGTCAAAATGTATGAGAGATGTGGCAGTTTCAGATCCAAATTCAAGGATGTTCACAGGTTTTTTCCCCTTCAGCCTTTTCCTTCCCCATGTCCATCCTTTCTGCAGCTCCTAATTCTATTATCTAACAGCTGAGGTTTAACAGATTGTATGCAGTGAAGGAAAGAGAAAAAAAGAAAAACAAAGGCCAATTTAACTGTATATTCTGGTTTTGCACTGAGTTAGTGCAGCAAATTATTCTTGTTACATATTGCCTTTGTAAATTTTGTCAAATTGTGCTCCGTTGAACACTACTTATATGCCTTTCTTTGGAATTTATAACACCATCAGTTAGCAAACTGCCTTTGCATTGTGATGATTCTAACATTTATCCATTTGGGGTTAAAAAACTGTGCTTGCAAACAAAGTTTTGAAGTCTTTTTCTCCTTTTTTAATTGTCTTTCTTAGTTTTGATTTATTTGAGGATATTCTTGTTAGAATTTTCCTCCTAATTTTTTTTTTTCCCAAACTCTGCTATTAATTTTCCTAAAATTATTCACAGCTACTCAGTTGATTCTCTCTTTTGTTTAGTTAGACTTTCTTTCTGAATAGAAACATTCTGGTGACGTGTATACAATTTAGAGCATAAAATTATATTTCTCTCAGCCTGGAGGTTAGAACTCTCCTTTGTTCACCAGCCCAAGTATAAAAGTTTTACATTCACTCTTTTAGCAATGATATTTTTGATGAGTGACACAGTTCAAAGGTCTGAAACTTCTGGATGTAGATTCTCAGTTTTCAAAAATTAGTAGAGTTCCTTGGTTTAGGTAGATAGCTTGATCTTTAAATTAGAGGGTTTTTTTCATCTGCGGTTATTTCAGGCTGGGGTTTATGAAGGAATTGGTGAGGACATCTACCTAATACAAGATGTATTTTGTGTCCTGTGTATATCTGTGATACTACAAGGAAATTCTTCAGCATGACACTGAGTCAGCTATGAAAAGGTTATTACAGAACAGAAGAAAAAGCAAACAACCAACAACACCATCAACACAGCACACTAAACCCCCCTCCTTTTATGCCAGTCTACTTCACTTTATCCTGTTTTATATTTAGAGACTACAAGCGGCCAGCGGCTTATCTGGGGCAAACCGCTTCAGGTTCACTAGCGCAGATGCCAAGCAGAACCAATGCAAAGTTCATCTTCTATAGAAATTTCTAGCTGTATAACAATTATATTTTCAAACCAACGCATGTAGTTTTATACTGTCCTCTCCCTGGAAGCAACGAATATAATTGTTTTGTGTAACAACACCTAGATCTGTGTAAGCTAGTGTACATAGCATCAGCACCTATTTTTAAAGCATACAACAGCTCTCCATCCAGCTGCCAAACTTATATTAAAGACCTTCTTTGAACTCAGAACATCTAGTAGATGGAAATCTACTAGACTGAGGAAAATCTCTCTTGCTTATCAGGGTTCTTTTTTAAGATTTATTTTCAGTTCTTCATTGTTCCTACTTATTTGTGGCATCTAACTTCACTTGCTAAAGCTTTCCTGAGAACCATCCGATGGATACCATTGTTGCTTTTGCAAGACAGTGTGCCAGCAAAAACATCTGGTTTTAAATGACAGTGAATTAGGCCAACTCTCTGATCTGAATCCTGGGAGGCTAGAACGTAGAGCAGGCAAGCCCTTTTCTTTTATGTATATAGTGTAAAAGACATCTCTGTTTATTATTTGCTTTAGAAAAGCTATCAAAGTGTAAACAGAAAGTGTAATAAAATAAATTTTAAAAAAAGAACAAAAAACCAACAATAAAATATCTAAATAGCACAAAAGCTCTTAATAACCCAGTGGTGACAGGAACCATTTGTGGTATTACCAAGAAATACTGTACCACGTACTAAAGCAACAACACAGTCTCCATGTGGCAACTATGGTAACAGCACACAGTAATTTGCTTAACCAATGTTGCATTTACATGCTGCTAAAGTAGCAAAATACTTGAGCCCAGAATGTGTACAGAAACTGGAAGGTGCCTGCAATGCCAGAGGAGCTTTATCCTGTAGTTTAAAAGCATGTCTTAAATCAAGTCCTTTATTAGTCAATATATAAAAGGCTTTATGAGCATGGATCTGCGGCTCTGCACTTTTTGCCTTCCCGTATGGCTGCTTGCAGGCACTCCACAAAGGGAATCTGACACTGGTTTTGCTCTAAACGTTTCAGACCCTTCTTAGAAAGCCTTGAAGGAATCAGCACAGCAGGGTAACCTTATCCTGGGACCAAATACCAGTTAAGGACCTTTTTCTTTTCTTTTTTTTTTTCTTTCCCCTCCCTCCTCCGCAGTGGAAAACTAGAAAGAGAGAAGGAGTTGGATTTTTGATGGAAAATCAGTTTTGGAGGTTGCAACCATTACTTTGAGAACCACTGCATTAAAAGGAATATGACAAGTGAAGCAAGAGAAACCATTCTAGATAGTAATTCCTGGGAAATATAATCTGGTACTGGTGGCATGTCCTGCCTCTTTCTGCAGCTTTTCACAAAGCATTACAAAGAGTGTTTCCAGCTTTGAGAATCAGCTGGAAATAAGGATATATTTTCTTATGGTACTATGACATGCTATGTCAGTCCTGGCCAGATATACCAACAAGAGATATTTTCATGTAGTGATCTAGAATAAGTGTTCTAAAATGGACAGTAAAAATAAATAAATAAATAAATAAATAAATAAGATTACAAATGCAACAGCCTTTGCTTGAATTTGCCACTACCACTGGGACAAAACAGAAACAAACAGATGGACTTTTAAAAAGGTTTGCTCCCCTACAACTCTGATTTATACAGGCATTCGAGTCTATTATGTTTTGAACAACTTCACAGCCTTATGCAATTGGGTAGGTAGGGTAGGTACATTATTTTGAAAGAGATCATGAAGCTTGTAAGAAAACTTCCACAATATCCACTATCATAAAGAAAATTTTCCATTGCTAAATGTGAATTATAGGGCAGAAGAGGTTTCCCAACAGGCTGCCAAATATAAAAAATATTCTACTCATTAAGAAAAAAAAAAAAAAGAAAAGAAAAGAAAAAGAAAACAAACAAAATCCCCACTACTACAAGAACTCCACGATTTTTTAGGTAAACATGTCCCAGATATCTACCTGAAATATAAATTAACTCAGAATTTTTTAAGATTAGTCACTACATCATGCTTTTTTTCCCTCCCACTGTCTTTATGCACGTGGAGAGATTTCCCATATCACAGAACTAGCTTTTTAAAGAAAATCTGTTTATTTTGAGAATATATATACAGTCCTGCTGATCAGTACAGTTGTTCAGAATTTTATTCCAGATTTCTGCCTTCCACAGAATGGTAGGTTCATGGACTTATATGATCCTTCCAGTTTTTAAATCTGTGAGTCAAAACTCTGTGGGAGAGAACCACTAGCTCTGCGTTGAATGCTGTGGGTTTAGTGACGTCCAACAATGTACTTATGGATTAAATCCACTAAAGTCAGTATATAAAACCCATTTGAGATAGGTCTGGATATATTTAAGCTTCATGTTTTATTTTTCTATTAATTTTATAATTTTATGCAGACTACTTTTTTTACAAGCAAATCGATACAGCCTTTTTTAAGTACTTTGCCTCATACTTTGAAACAGAGAAAATGTTAACAAGTAGAATTAACAGACTGGCATTTATGCCCATTCAATGTGGCTAAGATACTAACATATACAATCAATACCTTGCTGACTAGGATACAGAGAAACCAATTCATCTAAAATCCTGAGTTTCCAGCTTAACTGGAATATGCTCCTTCCCTTGCACTGTGCAGATTCACTGGTACTTTGTGTTATTTTTGCATGCAACCCTGTGAAGAAAATTTTCCACCTAGTCAGACTAATGGACCACTAAATATTGCTGATGGCTGTTCTCCATTCCCCATAGTAGTGCAAAGCAACTGGAACATACTAGTTAATATGAACCATAAAGATTAAAACCATGGACATTAAATCATTTGTCTGGCCCTTTTGCCCATCCATATGTGTTTTCTCCATCCTGATTTAAAAAGAATTCTAAGGCAAAAAGCTTTTCTGGTCAGTGTGCATGTCACCCTTGTATTGTCCAATTTTTTACTTTGACTATAGAGTATTTTTCTAGGCTTAATTTCTGCAAATATTTACTAAATCATTGACTGAGGGAGTTCATGAAATGCATAATTTAGAGTCAGATGTGTGAATTTTCACAGGAATGTATGCATGTGGCCACAAAGCCACAGTAAAGCATAAACAATCTCTCTGATGACTGCTATCAATACTTGAATATCAAGTTCTCGATGTAAACTCTGCAAGACCATGTTTGCTGTGTCCCTGTTCCCTACATTCTGAGAAATGCTGAAGGCACAGTGGGGCCGGCTGGATGTACATGCAGTCTTGTAATGCACATTATGATTTGCAGGGCGATACAAGAAGGTCATTTCCCTTGGGTATAATGGTTCTGCACTCCTTCAAAGTATTTGCATCATCCCAGAGGGTATAGCAGCCCTCTGAGTGTGAAAGGAACAAAGGAGCATTGTTTCCTGATGAAATTAAATATAACAGTAATCTGAGATTCTGGAGACAAAAAATGTTTACAGCATAATTTGACTATAATGTATATCTATATGCTGTTGCCTCTGTAATCTTGTGGTGAGCAAGTCTATGTGATACTTGTGCAAAACAACAATCTGAAGAAAAAGTAGTTGTTTCCTAAATTTGTCTGGGCACAGAAACTGCCAAATCAAACAAACTTTTCTTTTCAGTTCAGCTATTTCTACCATTCTCCTGTGTTAAGCTTTCAAAAACATGATTTTTATTTCATTGTCTGTATCATTTGAACTATGTAAATAGAATGATATTTTGTCTATGCATTTTGGTTTTGCAGTGCTACATAATAGTACTTAGTGGGGATGTAAGTCAGTCACAGTGCAAGAGGTCAGCAATGGAAGCCTCAGAGAGGCAAGAAACTTATTTTGTGCTGACTTGCTCTGCTCCCTGCTAATGTACAGGCAAAGACGAAAAAGAGGAAAAGCAAAGCCGAAAATTATATTACATAGAGGGTCTAAGTTATTCTCTTTGGCTTTGGTATGAGGGACAATACAGTTAAACTTTTCTTTTATTCTTTTTTAATTATCCTAAAAGATAAAGGACACTAGATTTTGTTCCATATTCATTGGTCTAAAATCACAGCAGGAGTCTTTAAGTGACTTTTGACATGCGCTTGTAAATTTAAGAACTTGCAGTAGGTTGAACTTGGCTGGCTGCCAGGTACCCACCAAGCCACTCTATTACTCTCCTTCCTCAACAGGACCTGGGGAGAACTGACCATGAAAAGCTCATGAGTTGAGGTAAGGATGAGGACATCATTTACCTGTTAACATCGTGGGCAAAACAGACTTGACCTGGGGAAGATTAATTTAATTTATTGCCAAGTAATTGTAACAGAGTACAATAATGGGAAATAAGAACAAATCTAAAAAAAAAAATACCTTACCCCCACCCCTCCTTCTTCTCAGGCTCAACTTCACTACCAACTCTTCTACCTCCCCCCCAGAGCAATGAAGAGGGATGGGGAAAGAAGGTTGCAGTCAGTTCATAATGTTTTCTCTCTGCCACTTTTTCCTTCTCATGTTCTTCCCCTGCTCCATCATGGGTTCCCTCCCTTGGGATGCATTCCTTCAGCAGCTTCTCCAATGTGGGTCCTTCCCACAGGCTGTAGTTCTTCAAGCACTGCTTCAGCATGGGTCCTTTCCGTGCGGTGCAGTCCTTCAGGAAAAGACTGTTCCAGCATGGTTTCCCAAAAGGGTCACAAGTCCTGTCAGCAAACCTGCTCCCGCATAAGCTCTCCACAGGCTGCAGCTTCCTATCAAGGCATATCCCTTGCTGTGGTGTGGCGTCTTCCTTGGGCTGCAGCATGTCTATCTGCTCTGCTGTGGACCTCCATTGACTGCAGGGCAACAACCACAGTCTTGTCCACAGGCCACAGGGAAATTTCTGCTTCAGAATCTGGAGTACCTCTTCTTTCCTTTTTTACTGACCTTGGTGTCTGTGTAGGTGTACCTCTTATATTTTCACACTCCTCTTTCCCAGATGCTATTTTGCAGTGTTTTTTGTTTGAGGTACTACCAACGTAGCTGATTACCTCAGGCAATCAGCTGGAACTGGCTCTGTCTGCCACAGGGCAGCTCCCAGTGTTTTCTCACAGAGGCCACCCCTGCAGCCTCCCACCTCCCAAAAAACTTTGCCATGTAAACCCAATACAGAAATACAGCAGACAGAATATTGTGCTTGCTTTACTTCTTTCTGGCTTCTGTTCCCCTCTACAACTGCTTTTTGACAAGAGTTGATGTCAGGATATGGGAAATGCATCCTAAGCTAGCACTGCATGTCCAAACAGCCCTTGCCGATTCCCACACAGCCCACTCAAGTTACATAAGTTTAAAAGAACCCTGAATTTGGGATAAAAGGTTCTAAAAATAAACCAAGAATACTGATAACTGGAGAAAGTGTTATTGTTTCTTAATAGGAAGTTCCATTTTTTTCCATACTTGCGCAGAAAAGTCTTGAAGCTTCTAATTAGCTACAAAAACAGTGAAAGACAACCCACATAACCTCTAATAGGACCTTTAAAAGAATGAGGTTTAAAAATATTAACTTACACTGAAATTATAAACAGATATAATATATGAAAATACCAAAAATTGAAAATCAGACTCCCTAAATGAATTATATTTTTTGCATAAACTAGCATTAAACTCAGTTTCCATCATTCACAGCTTTTCTGATGTGTTTTCTCATACTACAGTTCGGTGCAACTTTGAATTCCCAATACCTCTTCCCCCACAATACTAATCTTAAGTCAGAGTCCAGTCTAGACTCTAATATTTACAGACTAGGAGTGAAGAATCCTTCTCCGAGAAATGTCATGTAAAATAAAACCTCCAAAAGAACAGCAGGTTATTCCTGGTAAGGGAGATAAAGCATCCCTTGAATCAAAGTGTGCAAGGTTTCTTGAGCACTTCATAGACACAATTTCAAAAAATACTCTGACTGCTCATTCCTTCGGGGAACATGGGTCTAGTAGATGCCCTTGAAAACATGGAATAACAAGTGGACCAAATTACTTTGACATTTGGTAATGAGTCTGCAGAGCTGTTAATAACAATTTCACACAAGCCTCTATAAACACATTGTGGAGGTCCAAAGAGTCACTTGTTTGTCTGATATTTCTGCCTGATGGTTCAAGGACTCATTGATATAAGGTGACTTTAAGATTATCAGAACTAAGAATCAGTCCTGACAATGTATCCATTCCTTTAATAGTCCAATTTCTATTTTTATAAATTAAGCAGTTTCATTTTCTTTGCATTTAATATTGAAATGAAGCATATAATATATTGGTAAGAATTATTTATTGAATTACTATGATTATTGTAAAACATAGAATACATTTACTATAAATTATTTTTTAAAAAAGAGGCAGCAGAGGAAAATAGTTACATACTTAGATGAAAATTTACAGGAAAATGGAAACAGATAACTGACTAGTTCAGTGGAGATAATTATGACTTAAATCAGGAAACTTATGTCAGAGATTTAAGTCACAGAGACTCAGATTAACGAATAAGCAAACAAATAATAATTTAAGAAACCCCAAACCCAACTATATGTGTGGCTTAGAAGACTGTTTGACAAAGAAAGGTAGATTTCCAAGTTCTCTGGGAGACTCAGCTACTATTTCAAAGTTTCATCCAATCAGAAAGTGTTTATATTTTTCATATTTAAAACATGAGGAATTAAATCCCAGTATTTAAAATCTTCATTCAAAAATGCAAAATTTTATACTTTAATCTATTTAGCAAAACACAGAAAGTACCAGCTAAGTTTGTGTCTTGAGTTAATCACATTCTTAAGTGCCTTGGAGAGCAGGGATAGACAGATCCTGGCCTGGGGTCACCACCTTCTTCAGATTCACATTCAGGGTCCTCTCCTGCTATCAAGTCTCAGAGTAACCCAGTTCCCAAAGGACTGCTGATTTGGCATGTGGGAAGGACGGAGATGTTTTCTCTACATGATCTGAAATCATTGCATTGTACTTATACAGGGTTCTTCCCTTTTTCTTATATGACATTCAGCTTTTTCACCTTGTTCTAAGAGTACTGGCTGGCACAGGTCAGCTGTGTACAGCACACATACAACGGTATCGTGAACCTGGAGGTGCTACCTCTGCTGAAGTGACGTGGGGAATTAGACTCTATAACTCGAAAGTTATAAAGTAGGTATGTTTATTGCGCGCAGATGCACGGGGGATCGCTCCTCCACAAGCGTGCATACCCAAAGTGACGAACCATCCCACATTTCTACAATGAAACAAATGAATATTCAATTAACGCCTATACATATTCGTTACCTAAACCCCGCTTCGTATGTTAATTAGCTTATCAGTCCGTTTCCTGGAATGTGGTGGTCTTGCAGGTTTGTAGGTGATTCATGTTCTTGTGACCATCCGATCTTCTCCAGCAAGGACACTTAGCACTCCCTCCTTCTAGATAGCCTTGGAATGTCTCTCATCCTTTTCTCATTCTTTTTTAAATAGCCCCTTTGTTAGAGGAAGAGGGGCAGGTGTCTCCTCAAAACTGTAGTTGTCTCCTCAGAGCTGTGTGCCTATGTGACCAGACACCGCACCCATGACTAGTCACCATACCCACATTCCTTGAGCAGACATATACAATCACAATCGATGTCCATTGTCCCCATTTCACACTATTTCTCCATATCAGAAGTATGAATAAGAATCAGAAAGCATGTCACTGCATTGGGACCTTATTTAATTTAGAAAGTCCAGGAAGGGTTCTCATTTGTGGTTTTGTTTTTACTTTATATACATACACATATATGTATACGTACATATATTTATATATTTACACACATATACGTGTAAATATATACACATACATCCAAATGCACCAGCACATACACACCTACTAAAACAAATTTTTTGTAGGGCAAGTTATATCTAGTAGATTCCTTCTGTTTGTTCAACACAGTGAAGTGGGTATTTTAAACTCAAACCCACTTTCTCAGCACAGTGAAATGGATTTTTTTAAATTGGCCAGAATTCTCTAAATAAAATTTGCTTCTTCATTTGCACTCTGTAAAGATTAAATGTTATCCAATATGTTGATATTTCAACCCAGTCAGAACTCCCAGTGCTGTCCATGTAGTCTCACATTTAAAATCTACATGCTGGTAAAATCCTGTTCCTCTTTATTGCCACTAACATTTACCCTAAATTAAATATTTATTCTAAATTAAACCAGGTCAAAGAAGTTTATAGGAAATCTGTTACTTTTTAATATAAAAATGTTGAATGATTGAAAAATATGATATTCAATAAAAATAGCTTGTAGAAGCCTGGTAAGAGTCAATTTTGAACAGTTTACTCATATTTATTTTATTTTTGAAAGTCTTTTACCTGTATTGAAGATAACCTTCCTGATCTATCCTGACATTCTGAGTCTACAGAACTGAAAAAGCAATGATGATACAAATATGAATAGGAAGGAAAAAAAAAATGCAATGGGTAAACAGCTTTTTTTTTACATAACTATTAGGCTTTCCTGAAATCCAGCCAGCTAGAAGAGGTCTTCAAAAGTCACCATTACCTAACATTTGTGGGTCTGTACCCCCACAACAGAGCATTCAGGGATTAGGAGACAAGTCACCAGGTTGCTGAATTTGGTAATGCAGGGCAGGGGCAAGGAAGAAGGTGTCTGAAGCCCCAGGGGTGAATTTATACTCAACAGAAGTTCTGTCAGGAAGGAAGATATATGTCCCAAATCTACATCCATTTCAGGGAAAAATGAGCCCAAGGATAAAGATTGTCAAAAGAATATATTCCAGCCCCTAAGGAGGTGTGTGAAACATCTTGAGTTAGCTTAATTTGACAATCTTCTAAACTGAGGAGAGCACAGGAAAAGTGGAAAGCCAAGAAACACATTACTAGATATATGAGTATGTAGTGGCTATTTTCCTATACTATCTTTTAATTATAGCAACTGTTTTGTCATATTTTGTGATAAAATTAGGTTTTCTTTTTAAACATTTACTTTGGCATTTATCTAATGATGAGCAATTTAGGGGGTCATTAGTAAAGTTCAATCTTTCACATTCTTTAGGCATCAGGAATCCTAACCTGGAGCAGAGACACAAAATTAACACTTGATGCCAAAACGGCACAGAGTAACTGCTCAGAGACGAATTTTGTCCTTAAGCAGCAAAGATACTTATTTGGTGCAACACTGGGAGCTAGCCGATTCGCACCGCACAAACTAGCTCCGAAGTTTTCAGTGAAAAGTTAGGTATTTTATACCGTTTTCGTGAGAGGTTACACAACATCTTTACATCATACTCATTTGATTTTGACACCTAATCATTCCATTCACAATAGGTGGGATCTAGGTGGAGTAGACCTTTCAATTTTCTTTGTTCAACGATTTCCTGACTTGATGGTCTCTTTATCTTCTTCAGGTGCCCACCCTATCTTTTCTAATTATTCAGAGTACATTCCTTTCTCAACACAAACAGAGCATCACTCAGAGTTTGTACCAAACTCATCCTGACTAATCTTTTTATTTTAAGACCTTGTTCTGTTTCACACTCCATAGAAGTTACGAGTATTCTTTCTATAAACTCCTGGGCAAGAGTATCTGGAAGTCTGAGTGTGGTGGTATAGAGAATGAATGGGAAAATACTATTCAAAATGTAACGAGGAATTAGTGTCTCAGTTGTTGCAATATATGTATATATTTATTATTTTTTTTTTAAATTAAAGTAAAATGTAACTCCAATAACTGAATAAGAAGCAAAAGATTGTGGAACAAATACATCCTCATTTTGTCAACACCAGTAAAATTACAGTTGTCTCAGTACTGTTGTCAGAAAGTATTTAATAAGAATGAGATTTATTCATGCAAGAACACAGACAGGCACCAGGAAACAGAAAAGATGTGGAAAAAATAGCTGCCATCCATACCCTGATTTCTTTTCCTCTAAGAATTTACTATATATAGTCTGAAAGAAAGCTCTGCTGTTTTGGTTTTTTTTTTCCAGACTTCTTAACTGGTTGCAAATTCTCTTACCTGCAGATCTGTTCCTTCTTACAGTGTTTGCCTTGAGGAAACTTCACTGATGTCTAGACAGCAGATTCTGGGGAGGAAAAAAATATTATTATTGTGTTTCTGCCCTAGAATTTTACTGCTTTTGCATATTTTGTTCCAGCTCTTCTTCACAAGTGAAGCTGGTTATTCTTCTCTTGGATTGTGTTAAGAGAGCTTTTATTGAAATTTGCTTTATTTCCAGTCATTTTCACAGATTATTTCAGAAATCCCTTAAAGCAGAATCTAATATAGTTACACTTCTTTATTTGAAAGACTAATATATTAAGAAATTAAATATATTTTGGAACGTTATTTTTCAACAAAATTATATCATTGCTTTCAAACCAGTGAACAAAAATCTTTGTGAGATTAAAATTATCAGTATTGAAACATAATAAGATCCTGAGCTGAATACATCACAATAAAAATTAAGCCAAGCATAAGCAAGGCTTTTAAAAATGTGCTAATTATGTTAATATTTGTCTTTATCTTTTGATGCTTGAGCTTTAGAGTTTTAAAAATGTGTCTGCCACATGTCATTTTTAAAAAGAATTCAAAAAGAATTTGAAAGCAGAAATTCCCACTCTATAACATCTCTCCTGATGCTGATGCACTAATAAAAAACACTAAAAGAATCTTGTTACGAACAATGACATAACATGTTGTATACTTTTTTAGCTGTTTTAAAACTATCCTTAATCAGTAACAATACTTGGTACAAAATTATAATGCCCTGTTTCACAGTAATATATAACACAGTGAAAATTGTGCTGGAAATTGCAGCTTGGCATCCTGCTGAGAGAGTGAAGTAGTGAAACTGTCTTGAAAGACTCATAACAGAGACAGATGATCTGAGATAGATTTTTATGCTATGAAGGGAATGTGAATAAATGCTTATTGCCTGTTGTAGCAAGGACTGAAAAGTCTGATCCAAGATATCCTTGCTAGTCCCATGTCCTTTAAATCATTCCAAGTTGGGTATCCTACATAAAAAGTAATGACTGATAAGCAATGGCTAAAAGCTGCCTTTTAGATTTGCATCCCAGTTCCTGTACTGAGGTATTCAGAAAGCTCTGAGAAGCTTCTAATTATCTGGGTACTACTATACAGTGGGTCTTCAGAAATTCATCCATCACATCTGCCAGATCCTGTCGGCTGTGACAGTGTTTTCTAAGATCTGGGTAGGCCCATGGGAAGACCCACTTACCCCATACAGGTCAGAGAACATGTCTCGGGCTAATTTTCTTCTTCTAATGACTTATCAAATTTAACTGACTTACCTAAACCCAAATTTTAATATTCTACCCAAATTGCCATGTTCCACATCTCATGTAAATTAGGAAATAATTGATGACAAAATGTTCATAACTGCACTAGCAGCCTTTCATATTATTGTATTCATAAATGTAATCACCTGAAGGATAAAGTTATAAATAAAATGACAATGTAAATTTCAAGAAAGATCTACTAAATTAAATTTTTATGTCAATTTCTGATTTGCCTTTTAGCTTTTGCAGGGCACTGGTGGGAGGGAAGGGAGCTGGCATCCAGGGAACTAATTTTACTTATCCTGAATGATAGCTGTATCTTAGAGCATCCTGCTAACTCATAGACACCTTATCTGCGGTATAGCAAGTATTTGGGAGGAAAAAACTTATTTCATAAGAGATTAGTCACAGCTATAATTCAGAAGTATACGGGTTATATGTTTTCAATTACTGGAGGGTTTAGGTATCAAATCATTCTCCTTGGCTTTGCTGAGAAATGTTTTATGATGATGCTTTGTTTCCAGTTGATAAGCTAGCAGCTTCTTGTGGCTGCAGGAAAGATTCCAATGACTACATCTGTATTAAACCATTTATCATGGGGAGCTAATGGATTAAATAGACTTTTTTTGTGCTTGTGTGTGAATTCAACACAGATCATACTGTTAAGAAATGCACTAAAATCAAAAGTCTCAATGCAAAATAATAACAAATCACTTTAAAAATAAGGATTATTTTAGGAAAAAGGTAGCTGTAAGGGTATCAATTGTAGCTTGTAATTCACTAAAAATATTTTGGATATGGATGGAGGAAGTATTTTCATTTATTTGTTTCCCTTTTTGGAAAATACTACTTGCATGCCTGTTTCTTCATTTTTATTAGACATGCAGAATTCAAAAACAATTTATATGAAGAGGACTTTTTGTTTCTTTTTTGTTTGGGTTGGGGTTTTGCCAAGGTTAATATCAATACATTTAAGAATATCAAGATACATATGCAAATCTTTGATTTCCAAATATCTGTAGAGAGTTTTCTAAACTAAAGTTTCACAGCATGGTTCAGGTTGATCACAGATGTATACTCCTAGAGGTTGCATCAGGGACCTGTGATGAACTGAGGCTTGATTCTAATGAATCAAATGGGTCTTTTCTGTATTTTAGCCACATGACCCAATTCCTTCTGAATATAAGCTATCATAAGTATAGCCTTTCTGTTTCTAAAAGTAGGAATTTTTAAACACACTTAATATTTAAGGGTTGTGTTTACCTTATTTCTTCATATAAGAAAATAATATTTAGCTCATGAAAAAAAGGAAAGCAGTCACTTAAACAAACATAATTAAACTACAGTTAAATGTTTAATTGATTGAAAATAGTAGACTGAAATGAATAATGTATCTACCCCATGGAGCTGATAACGCAAAAAAAAACTTCTCTATTGAACAGTGGGGATATTTTTTTTTTTTTCTGCATGGCAAAAATATTCCTTGTCTCCCTTCTAGTTCTACAGAAAAACGGTGGATGCAGTGAATGGCCACTTTAGGTACCTATTTTATTTAAAAAGTTAATTTACTGTATCTCAAAAATGCTTTACAATAGATATGCAGTACAAAAAATATAATTAATGAAGCACATGCTCATGTGAGTTCAGCAAGATCTGCAGAACTGCCTTTGAGCTATCCTAAGAACTTGACAAATATCACCAAATTAAAACATTCCAATTAACCTGAAATTTTAGTACTATTATCTCATCCTTCTCCACACTACCAGGAGAAATACAGCCACAGTTATTAAAAAAAAAATAATGAAAAATACATCTATCATTCAACAAGACTGCTTTTTCAATCTGTAGTTGTAGTTACCAATGGGGCTAATATACTAGTAGCCATGCTGGAGTTTCTATACATTAAAAAGGACATATATCACTATCTTTTCTTTCTAGGTCCCAAAGTTACCTAGTCAACATTCAAACGCAGCAGCCATTACAATTTGAGTAAAGCAGTTAACAACTTTACTTCAAATACTGAAATGACACCATCATACTTGCATCCAACTATATGCACCATGTGCAATATATAGTGCATAAACTATGTGTAATACATATAGTACATACAATACATAGTGTAGGCAAAGAAAACACCTTGTTCTGCTCTACTTATCCTTGAGATTATTTCTCTATACAAAGTTACAAAATTTGCCCCTTTTGCCCCTGCCCCAAGGCAAATAGATCTATATTTAGATATAGATTACAAAACACCAGATTAAGTGCTGCTATAAACTGATTTAGGGCAACAAAGAACACCACCTGTCAGAATCTGTGTTCCCTTGCTCTGCACCAAGTAGATAATTAGATACCCTAATGAGGCAAGTACATAAGTCTTGGTGGACACATCCTCTTAAAAACTAATGAGTGTTTAATTAGTTTTCTAGAGCCATATCAGAACCTCCTTATGGAGGCAGAAGTACCCCATTACCAAAGATACATATTGTAGTAATACTATGTGAATTTTGGTTTCATGCTACTGGTTGTTATAGAATTAGCAACAAATCTGTTTGTTGTACCTTGACATATGTCCGGGCTGCACTCTGCAGCATCACCCTGTGATTGCTGAACAGACGCCCTCCCCACCAGCACTGATGGCCATCGTTTAAACCTATGCAAGAGCTGCATAACAGGCCAGATGTTGAAACTGGTTTATACAGCTGAACCGATCTGGCTGTTATGCTTCCTTCTCCAACAGAGAAACCACTTTTGTCTCTCCTGTAAGGAACCAACATGGAATACATCATTAAATATTTACTTTCCTGCTTGTGGTTTGGCCATAACAGTATATGAACAGATGTATCACCTCTGTCCTGGTCTGTATCGTGAGCTATTAGTATGCTCTACAGATCACTGTTAAGGACCTGTTTAACACGTGGTAGCACTCCAAATAAATGTACACAACCCTTGAAGTTTTGCTTAGAGTACGTTCAATCACATTCAGATGGCAAACTTTGAGGTTCAGTTACGAAACATCAGCATAAAAAGCTCATGATTCTAAGTTACAGTATTATATAAAACATGTATAAGCGGCAAAGAAAACTTGTGCTATTTAAGCTGAGAGTGTAAATGAAAGAATTTGTGCCATGCAACCCCTGTTGGGGGAGCTCCATTAAAACATCAATCTATGAATCAATAAATAAAAAGAGCTTATTTGAAACATTTGTTTAAGCAGTATAAAAGCATTAACAAAATAAATCAGCCCAATACCAAAATGTAATAAGCAGTTTGACCCCTTTTAAGATCAATTATTTTCACAAAGTAGGTTTCTACCTTCAGTATGTTGGCAGAATGTCAGCATCTAAACAAAATCCATCACAGTGATCTCTGTTTCATATTTTGAAACATTTCATTACAATGAATACAGAAGCACTCAACTGGATCAAATTAATATTTGTATCGTTGAGAGCCAGTTAGACATTGACCAAACTCTTTCCCTAAATAAGGCAAGAAGAAGAAAAAGTTCTAGAAACTACAGTTATGTCAGAAGAACTATCTGCTGGCTACTGAATAGCTGTGTCACTAAAAGCACTGGTTCAACATTTTGGATGCATACTTTATATCACAGAGAAAGGATATAAGCCAGGTGCTACACATTCATCAAATCCTGTGCCAAGAAAAGAACACATACTATGCCATTGAATAAAATAATAATAATAAATAATAAAAAAAAAGATGGCAAGGCTTTTGGATAATGGTCAATTAACCTTTGCCACAGCAGTCAGAACAGGCAGAGGAAAAATATTGATCCTGTCATAATCAGTAACTTCTGTATGACAAATGCAACACATATTTCACACTCACTTTTGTTATTCTCCTATACAGTCAAAATGTTGGGTTGTTTTAACAAAAGTAAACGGTCATTTTACAATTTAGCAGAAGCAGAATGTTTTGGTATGATGTGTTTCAGTATTTTGTAAACTCTCCCTCGCTGTTTAAAGATAAAATGTTTGCAAACCTAAAAGTGACTGACTGTAAAAAACCCGATGGTATTAACCACTGTATTAGGTTTTCTAATCAGACTGAAATTCAGAAAATAAGCCATTGGGAAGAGGATGAGGCAGAGATTGTTGGTACAATGAGCTGCATGTTAAAACCAGGACTCTGGTCTCCTGACAATATCTGAAGAATGACAATTGTATTGGTGGCCCTTTTTTGTTTAATGGCTCTAACTTTCAGATTTTAGCTCTAAACAAAAGCACTGCTCCTAACGTGTTGCAAAATACTCATGTAGATTTACAGAGATCTTTACGAGTAACCAAATACTCTGTGCATGAGACTATGAACAGTTATACAAAGCAGAGATTGTGATTCCCCCTACCCTATCCACAGACACAATAAAACTTCCAGCCACAGCAAGAGGCTGATGAAAAAACTTCTAGTGACTAAATTATCTAATAAGAATTGAGTTTTGTGTTCATAAATTGCTTTCAAGCCAATTCTGATTAAAAATGCTTATTGTGTTCTGTACAGATGCCTGTACAGAATTGCCTAATGTGATTTCAATTAGCTTTGATTGTTTACTTCATCCAATAAGTATTAAATATTTAAGGTTTCTGATATATCATTGAAACAGCAGGTATTGTTTCCTTTCCCTCACTGGGTCCCTGCTTTTACATATAATCATTATTTATATGTGTTTAGTTTTTCTATCTGCACAGAAATAGTGCAGTTTCTGAGGATCATTTGAAGTATAAAACCAGTTACATCAAACAGCTGTTAGCAATGCAACTAATGTTCATAACACTAATTGACAGCATTTCACTTATTTCAAAAAAAACAAGTACAATTTTTTTTTTTTTTTTAATGTATAAAGATGAATGTGTTGGTTTGGTGTTTTTTTTTTTCTTTAACACTGGAAGAGTCCAATCCTTTTGGTTAAAGAGAATATAAAAAAAGTAAAGCAGATCTGCCCCTAATCTTATTTTGTGTGCTCAAAATGTTCTGTCTGAAAACAGAACCCAAACCAAGAATGGCAAAAATCTGTGTGTTCTAGCTATGAGGAAAGAGTCTGAGAGACCAAAGTAAAGTTTCATGCTCTTTTGTTAGCATGCAGCCAAAATCAAGTTGTCCAGTCAGGTCCCAGAACACTGAATGTCCACACAGTCCAGCGAGGTGTCAAGCTGAAATACCGAGTTAAGTGCCCAGAAGCGAGATAGTGCTATCAGAGCAATGCCGGTACAGTTGTGCAGGGCTGGCTGCATTGCCTCCAGCCCTCCAGCTATCTCATTCCAAATTTTATCTGACCATGGTGTGACAATATGTTAAACTGTTTGCCTGGCTTCTGGTGACAGATCAAAAATAGTGTGTCTAAATGATGCAAAGTGCTAGTCCAGATCATTTGTATTCTGCCATTTCAGACATGTTTCAAACACCCTGATGGATTAAGTTTTTATCAGCAGCTTCATGCCAGATCAAGTCTGTCTGTTCTACTGCATGGCACATAAAAAACATAAAAGTTGGCATAAATTTGATATCATGTGTTCTGGCTAATTGGACAAAATAAAAGTGTTTGCCCAAGCCTATCTAGATCAAATTTGTTCTTCATTTCTTCCAATAGCACACAGGTCTGATGGGGAACACATAACCTAAGGATGTCTGAACAGATGTTTCATGTGTAAAATAAACACAGAGAATACAACAACAACAAATCAAAACCATAGAGATGCGCACTTCCTTCCTTACTTGGAATCCAGTGGGTTACCCACAACTGCCCCCTGTTGTTATTAGACATATCTGGAAAGAGAAACTGTGATCACAAGCTGATCAATGAGTAACATGAATGATAAGAGAACAATAAAAATAATTGTTTGTGATGGGCTCTAAATTGCCAACATCTTTCCCCCCCCCCCCCCCCCCCCCGCACTTAGTATTTAATGTTTTAAATTCCCTACCTTGAAAATAAGTAAAGATGAAACAATCTCATATTTCATTACATCTTTTGCCATTAGATACATACATATATTGATATAAAATAGCATATATCTCGTATCCATACATAACTAAGTTTATGTAGAAAAAAAATAACTTCTTAATCTAATCTTTATGGTTTTGGAGAAAGTTTACAAATCATTTCAATCAACACTGAAAAGTCAAAACTAAAAGAAAAAACAGAACAAAAATGTTTTGTGCTTCCCTCTCATCACCGTCAAGCCTCATGGTTGAAAAGATCATTGAACATTTGGTCTTGGCAGCTGTCATAATCCACAGTTTTGCATTTACTCTTATAAAAAGTTTAATCAATTGTGAGTAGTGAACAAACGATTTTAAAAGGCATAGTCTTTTCATGAATGATACACAAGAGCTAAATTTGTCAGATAAATTGTTCCTAAAAATATTTGGCTTGGCTCTACAGAAAAAACAGATATAATGAAAAGTAGACTGTAGTTTTGCTTTTTTCTTTGTTTTACTGAAATATTGTTAGAAATATAGTTAAAGAGTTTTAAAGCTTTTTTTAGCCAATATCCCTTGACATCTTGAGGATTTCATTTATCGTGTGTGGGGTTAGTAGGTTGGAAAGGAGAGGTAAGTATGTGTAGTCAGACCATGGCGGTTACAGTCCTTAAAGGGGGGTTTTGCCCTGTTAATTGGCTGCAGTAAAACATTTTTTTTTTTTTTCAAAAAAAAAAAGGATTGGGGATTTCTTGTTTATTGTCTCTCAATCGTTTCCATATCACATCTGCTCAGTTCTCAGTTTAAATGTAAAAAAGCTGTGGTATTTCCCTCTAACTGTTCAGTTCTCAAACTCATCCTAGGCTGAAAGTGAAGCTGGGTTTTCTCTGGCTCACACATCTCCTACAAAGACCCTGCAATCTGACTGTTGTTAGGAATTTGGTTGAAGATGTGCCAGCTGGAATCAAGCCTGGTTCATTCCCTGGGAGCTGCATTGGTTCTGCAGTGAAACAAAAGGCACAAGTAACAGCAATTTGCTCTAGAGAAGAGGCTGAGCACATCAACAGATAAAGTAGCACGTGTCTCAGAAGACCTTTGTTACCTTCATGACTCTGCTGTTCTGTATTGCTTAGTCACCTGGGACAAATCACTCCATTTGCCCTTGTTGTCATTCCTACATCCACAAAAAGAAACAGTCTGTCAAGTAAATGATCTAAAATAGGGCAAAGACTGTATAATACTTGATGTAAAGGTTGTCAGGAAAGGGCTAACTATATGCAGCCTAGTCTTCTTTTAATTTAAAAAAACATGACTACAAATATTTAGGAACACAATAAAGCTGCATGTATTTTCTTACAAATTACACACTAATTCTCACTGGGACAAAAGAAATACCTAAATAGCTAATCATCCTGACATGAAGCTAATTAACATAAACAACAAAGCTGAGGACAAATAATGCAAAAAACCATTAACAATTACCTACCATTTTCAAAGACACTATTGTAACAGTCACTAGCGGAAACCACAATCATTGAAATGTTACATACATTGGTATCGTAAAGGATTGTAAAATATCCTAGTTAGAACAGATTTAAAATCAGACAAAAGATTAAACTGGGGAGAAAAATGAAAAAAATGAAAAAGAAAAGAGAGAGAAGATGGAACTGAAACAAAGAACAATGACAAGTGCCTGTTGATATGCATTCACACTGGGCCAGCAATGCTTATATACTTGGTGCGTGCACTATGTCAACCCATAAAAAAACTTTCTTCCTACCTCATCAAGTAAAAACAGACAAAAAATTTCAGTTTCTTTGTACTTAGATGTCTTATGCCTTTCTTCATCATGTGGCTAAAAGAAATTCATTTAAACTCTGTCCTACAATCTTTAGACCAACAAATTTGTAATTCTACTTACGACTTGGAATATTTTTGTGTTTCCCATTGTGGTTTCTGCAAGACTTAAGAGCTAGAAACCACGATAAGAAGAGGGGAAATAAAAGTAGCTCTTTGGTGCCCTTCACATTGTTGATGTTCTTGCCAAAGACATGCATCAGCACAACATACACTTCCCAGGTGACAGAAGTCATGATGAGATCAAAAACTATAATAAGCAACTGGCTATTTTCTAATGTTATTTGGTATAGAAATTAAACCAATGGCTACAATGGACATTTTACAAAATTTCAGATTTCTTGAAAAGAGAAAGTTAAAACTCCAATTGGGAACATCTGTTCATGAATGACTGTTGAAGGACAAAGCATACATTTAAGGTCTAACCTTCCAAGAGGGTTAATGCAGGACAGTATCTTTCTTGAGGCTTCACTTACAGTGCTCGGGAAGGAAGCTCATGAAGATGGTCCTTTATTAAAAAGCTGATCCTAGAACACCTAAAAGAGATAATTTTGCCTCCTACTACTCTGGCATACAATTTGGCTCACAGAGAAGAATATTCTTCCACATTTCATGTCTATGCCATTTCATCAAAGGTGACAGAGCAGGGAGCAAGTACCACGAAGTCTGGAGGAGTAAACATACACATTTCAGGACACAACAGCCTGAGTGTTTTCCTTGTTCCTTGGCTGGTCCAGCCTCATGACTGTCATTTACTCACCAGTGAATTTCATTTACAAAGGACAAAAACTTTCTGCTGCCTGAAAAAGGCTCAATAAGAATTAAAAAGATTATGAAAAACAAGAGGGCTGGTTTCTTCCCTTTTTTTTTTTTTTTTTTTTTTTTTTTTTTTTTAATGAAGAAAGTCCAGACAGCTTCATGATGATTTTTTTGTTTGGTTTTATTTTTACAACCCTTAATTCTTCTCCTCTTCTCCTCAGCTCCTGGTTGTTTTGAAGTACTAGTTTTCTGTTTACTTTTGTTTTCACCATTCTGCTGAGCTTCTGTAAGTTTCCAATACTTCTGTAAAGGATTACACTTAAACCCTACTTGCCAATTTGTTGTGCTGTTGAAGGCTTTATTGTGCAAAAAGGAACCTGAATGAAGATTTTACTGACTTTTAAAAGAAGAAGCTATTGCAAGTGACTGGATAGAGAATAAAATCAAATCCTTTTTCTCTGTGAGAGGAATGCACTCTCAGGTATAAAAAACTTTACAAACAGCTGCTTTTGCTAGTAATAATTTAACTCTTCCTTTCCTATCTTAATCTTACTCCTTCACTTCTAATTTTTTACCAGCTCATCAGAAGTGATTTCTTCAGAGACACTATAAAATTATAATCCATTTTAATAATCTGTTGTAAATAAATTGCAAGGAAGTTTAATCATACTCCCCATTAATGTCTGGATAAAAAAAGAGTAAAAAAAGATAGCTATGAATTCTTTATATGTTACTCGGTGACGTGTGGTTGCAGAGTCATTATGTAATAGTAAATAGCCCCTATTATTGTGAGAGCAACATAGATATTGTTACAAGGGTCACTCTATACCATTCTTGCTCTTCTGTGCTTGTCATGATCTCAGTAACTCTCATGTATGACACACAGAGGAAACAAACTGGGGTGATGAAATACGAAAGGGAGTGTCTGCTAGTGTTCAAAATTAAATCAAACATGTCTTTACTCCAAATAGGCAGATGTGTAAGTGTCTGTCATGCCAGTGCATTGAAAACATCAGCATTTCGAAAGAAACAAGTGTGTTTGACGGAAGTTTAAGCTAGGCTTGTGAGTGAGAAAAGCAGAGAATACTCATGATTCCTTGTAAAGTATATCTACGTTGAAAAAAGAATAATAAAGATCAGCAGTCCCTGAGCTAAAAGAGATGTGGCTGACAAGCCTGTATGGCACAGAGCCTGTGGGACTAAATTCAGATCTAGAAACAATACATCTTCATTTGAAGAAAATACATCTGAGCTAAAACATCCTGCCTTTGCAGGGCAGCCATACTACTCATTTAGCTAACTTGTTCAGTTGCAGCTGACTCATTCCAGCCACAGGGGAGGTACACACATACACAGTTCTGCATTTTCATGAATGGTCCAGGCAGAACCATCTCAGGTCACCCTGCACCTGATGGCATAGGCACAATCTTAGAAAAAAGTGGCCAGGTCCCATGTAATCCACGGAGCTGTGTGAAATAGTTGGAAGCTTGCACTGGAAGGGTTTCACCTTCTGATTAAGCCTATTTTTCTGTTATATTGCTGTGGTGTACCATATAACAGGAATGCCTCCCCTGCAGGAGGAAGCAGGGTGTAGCAGAATGCAAAATCGGTCTCTCAGGCCAAGGGCAGAAGCAGCAAGCAGGAACCGCTCCAAGGCCTTTTACTTCACTTCCAAAGGACTCAATTCTAAAAATGAAAATCAGCAGACGCAAAAGTGTTTGTAATAATGAAACATAAGGAAAATAATTTATTAAAAAGCATATCTGAGGACTTAGAATGAAGTATTTCAGTTGGCCCTCAATAGAAGTTTTAAAGAGTAATTAAATTGTACTTGTTCAGTCAAGCTGAATTTGCAGGATGACTAATAGCAGATACTCGCTATTAGCATACCAGTTTAAATAACTGAAGCTGTAGTACATTTTCTGTTGTCCTTTTTTAGTGTAAGCAATATGGTTTACAAAAGAGTTATACTGAGAAATTAGTACTGTTATTGCAAAACTAAACATTACAATATTAAGTATTTTAAACAAAGTAGATTCCTTATAATGACTTTCAGACTTTTAACATTATTTCCAGTATGACAGAGGCTCAGAAGCAGAAATACACTCTAGGAACAATCAGGCACAAACATGGCATTTGTTCTCTAGCTAAATACAATCTCTGTTTGGCTGCCTTCTTGTTACCTTTGAGATATAAATTGTCATGAGGTCTCAGTCAGATGCAATAATGCTCCAATAAGTCAATCTAGTGGGATGCCAGTTCTGATTATCCTGATTCATCTTCAGTGCAAGCTGCTGATATATGCATGTAATAATATACCAGTGGGGAGTATTGAAGAAAATCTGGCTTTTATATAATTAGACATTTGCTATAAAGAACTACAGAGTTATATAATCACCCTAGTAGACACAAACCAAGCTTTCCTTTCTGTGCTATGGAAGCATGAATAATTTGTTATCCATTGTGTTCAACTGATTTATTCCTTTGCTTTGCTGACTATATATGAAGATATCAGTAATCAAAGCCTATAAAATTCAAACAACTGTGACAAGATTTCAGGGTATTTGAGTGTATCCTTCTAGTGTAGGTGTAATTTATACTGTGAGAAGATCAAATTTGCTAGTATTATTTATTCTAGTTCCTTAGATGATGAAAGCTATGGTAGCAGAAGTAATTTATGTGATATAAATATCCTAATTATATGCAGTTGCTTCCAGGAAAACATTTTGTAAGAGTCAGGTCCCTAACCAGTATTGCCACGCTGGCAAGTGTTTCTAGTTTAAACATGGTCACAGTCGTAGTCACTACACTTATTCCAGACAAATGCAGTTTTCAGGGGAAAATGAGCACCCACCCTGTGGGTTCCCAATAGTAAGAGTATCACAACTCCTGAATAATCAAAGGAAATGACTGAAAATAAACTTTTATCGTTAGAAGAGGACCGCTCCCCTGCTAAGTAGGTCTGAGAAACTGAAAACCTCCAAGAAATAAAGAATAAAAGATGTTTCCCTGAGTAACTGAGATTTTTTTTCAAGAGAGATGTTCATCCCTGTAGATGGTAAGCAATAGGTGCCAAACTATATTACTTTGTAAGAGAAAATCCCCATTTAGGGCCTTTGTATCTGCAGAGAGATGCATTAAAACAGCTGCCAGAATTTTGAATCACAAAAGAAATGTATCCCAACAGGAGAAATGTTATATACCTACCTCCCATTGATTCCAATATCATGAAACGCAGTTTCCACATTCAATAAATATTTTCACTGTTATAAAGACCATCACAGCATTATTAAAATTATTCTGATTTAAACTAATCACCAGCTGGTTTGCCTGTATGGCAACATCTAATGGAGTGCAAATATGGCCAGGATTTAATGGCACAATAAATAACCACAGCTAGGAGAATAGTCCTCTCCACAACTAACCTGCAGTGCCCAGTGTAGACACCATAGCTCATCTGTATTTACTTGGAGGATAAATTTGCTATAAGTCAATCACAGTACTGTAGACACTGAAAATAATAATAATAAAAAAAAACAATTACCTTTTGCTTTTCCTTTTTTTTTTTTTTTTTTTTTTTTGGTCTATATCAGCTTCTTCAGCAGCAGTCTACCTTGATGTGTTCTTTGGTAGCACATCTCATAAGATATTCCTACTGAGCTGCTACCATCCAGCTACAGGCTGCCAAGAGGGCATTAGTGATCATTTAGGGTAATGCAAAAAACGATATATAGTCACATTTGGCCACAGAGAATGCAGTGAGCTATAAAAATAGAGTGATTTAAAAATATGGAACTTCTATTCCCTACCCCAGCCATTGCATTTTATATTTCGTAGTTAAAGTATCTATGCTGCTGTGCATCAGCTGGATTTTTCTTTGGACTTGGGTAACTGATTGTCTTTTGGCTTTTTAGGACCTACAGTCTTACTGCATTCTTTTCCTCCACTTCTATGCAAAAAGCATAACCACTTACATGTCTTGATGATAGAACACTAAAATGACTGCAGGTGATGAGAGAGCGCGTATTGGATTTCACAGGAATGACTGATCAACACTGCTTTTTAATTGGCTGTAGTAGCTATTTATCATCACTTCAGAAGATCTAAAATCGATAGAGATTTTTATGAAATGTACAGATGTGTCAAATGAACACATGCATGCAGTACAGTAACAGCTATGATAACACTAAGTCTCTTGCAAAAGGCTGTGCAGCAAACCCCCTTTAGAAATTATCAGATATATCATAAGACCTGATGGAAAATCCACAGTTTTACTAATTTAGTCAGTTTTACTAATTATTTTTTCTTTTTTTTTTCTTTGTAGATACACATCAGACTCCAACTGCCAAATACTTTAAGTCACAAAAAGGATGCAAAGACAATACGGAAAGAAAATCTGCTTTGCAATATCCTTTAAACAAATAACGGAAAGCTATTTAAAAAAAAAAACCCTATTTTGGTGGTTTCTGCCTGATCACATGGAACAGCCCAAAACAGAAATAGGGAAAAGATTAAAGACATGGGAATTAAGGATTTCCACTTAGGGATTTGCAGTTTAGTCACATCTGTGCCAAAAACGTATCTGTGTACCCATATAAGCAAGTCAAACGGACATATATACCTACTTGCTCGTGTGCTGATGGAGTTTGCAAACCTGAAGCCGTAAATACTTGGTTGTGTAAAAACGCTTTGTGAAAATGAGATGTAAGCTCTTCCTGTTCAATGTAATTCCATGTTTTTGTAACACAACTCAGAATGGTAACTTTTCCAACTCTATACAAAATCAAAACTTGTCAATGACATCAGCAAGAGACTTCAGGAGGAGCAAGGACTTTTCCCATTATCAAAAAATACATGTCAAATTACTGTCATTTATGAATGTGTAAATGTGCAAACAATCAACAAAAAAATATGGCAAACATTCAGGAAATGTTAATTTATTCTGACAATTGTAGTTTAGATTTCTTTCTATTGGACCTTAGAATGTACACCCTTACTATAAAAACAGTGCAGGATACTTTATAAAAGAATCTAAAGATGTGTCTATGCTGTAATGCTTCCTTTTAATTTACCTTTCTTTTAAGATATCTGGGGAAATCTTCACTTACAAAGGAGGAGAATACACTGTTCGTTATGCCAACTGTAGGAAAAATAATTCTTCAAAGCAATTGTGTTACATATTTTTAACGTAAGATAGCAAAATTGCACACAGTTGCAAGGCTTCATTTCAAGACATGTGAACCCCTCATTGATCTTTAGTTCATGCCATAGTATATATAAAAGGTAGGCATTCTTGCAGACAATTTAATGCTGGCTGAATCACATAGGCGTGAAATGATATGTGACTAGCACTATTAAACAATAAAGATGTTATAAAGGTATTAGTTTCCATATGTCTATAGATCATTGTGTACACACAAGGAATGCAAAATATTTTCTCAGCTAAGCTAAGCACACAAAGTTGATGGGCTTACACATTTGCTGGTGGAAAACATCCACACTATGACCCACACACTTAGCCTCAAATCATCAGAACCTCCAAAAATCTTGCAAAGTTCAGCAATATTTGGACAAGAGAACTTGAAGATGTACCCACACCCATTAAATGTTTATGTCATCATTCATATCTGGTTTCTTCACACTCAATTTTTTTTATTTTTTATTCTGAAATTAAATTAGTAATTAAACCTTAGGGCCAAGTTCATTATACTGAAACAAAAAGAAATGATGGCTTGGTTTTTTAGCAATGAAACAGAAAACAGCAAGTAGAATTGGAATATTGTTTTTCATATAGTACACTTGCTTTATGAAATAACTTTTTATGCAAATAATATCCTTTATATTTATCAAGTAAAGAGGGGGAGCCTCCAGAAGGGAAGGGGAGCTGAGAGTGAAGCAAGTCCTCCCTGACAAGGTACACAATCCCACCATACCCCAAACAAGCAGAGCAGAACAGGTCTGGTGAAGACGATGAGGGCTGGCTGCAGGCCAGCTGGCCAGGCAGGTCTGTAGCAGGGGTGCAGGTCCCAGGGCAAGCCGTGGAGCCAGTTCAGCCAGAACAGGTCAGAGCCAGGGAAGTGCAAGGCACAAGCACAGCTGTGACATAGCTTGGGCAGGGACCAGGGGTATAAATCATTGTCCAAGCAAGGGGAGGCTCATCTGATCTCTTCTCACTACTTTGTTTTCCCAGTGGTCTGATCCAAGGTTACATGGCTGCACCACATCAGAGGAGGCTTTGAACACAGTCAGCTGGATCCCTGAGAGGGTTGTTATGAGATTGCGAACGACAAGTACAAAGAAAAAGAGTTCAGGACAGTTAGATCCTGGCGCACTCAGGGCCCTGAGAAAGAGCATGGCCTAAGGAGAAAAAGCAAGAAATTTTTTTCAGGTTTCACTGAGATATCCTAGCAACAGTCCAAACTGGAGACTGTAAGAAACTTGTTCAGATGAAGGCTATTTATTAAAAACAGTGTGTGAACTCCTCTTTGAGTTCAGGACATTTTCAATCATAGCATTTGTCTTCTGGGGAAAAAATCCCATCAGATTTCTAGCTAAATATTCTCCATGGGCAGTCTCCACGATGTGCTACTGTTGTCCTGTATGAGAAGTATACTTCTGTCATCTTCTACCACTTCCATCTATAGATTATATCTCCTGACTGAACTATAACTCACATCACACAGTTGCTGTGTTTGCTGAACTGCTGCAGACTGCCACAGATATCTCCAGCCATGATGCTTTAGCAGAAATGTTAGTTATCAGTAAAAGCCAGCATACAGAGGAGGCAATATATGAACAACCGTAGCTCTCATGAGAAATGAGAGTAAAACTTCCTAGTCAAGTTGTTGTCTGACAAGTAGACTTTGCTTGCTGTAGTTTTCAATAAATGAGGCATTTTTGTTACACACATTTCTTTAAACAGGTCTTAATTTCCCTCATAAAACTTTTTTAATCTCCCTTAGTTACATAAACATGACATACACATGCCTCATCTAGTTAAAAGACCACTTTCCATCGGAAGACATTTTAAAAGCCAATTTATCAGGTGATTCTTAAGATAAATAATAACTTATTTGATTTCTGCCTATTATTATAGCCAAAATTTTTACCTCTGTCCAGAACATTACAGAACAGCATTAGCATCAGTACACATGAGACTGGGCAGCTCTCTGGCTATTCCTATGCCAGGGAAGAACATCACAGTAGATGGCCATAGTGCGAAGAGATACAACCTCCACAGCCAATCTGGTAAATATTTGAGGGACGTGTCAAGCTTTGCCCTTGCAACAGTACTGTCTGCTTATGAAAACTGTGAAGAATAGAAAGAATAATGGATCAAGCAGCAGTTTGGAAAGCATAGAAGAGTGAGAAAAAGATCATAGCTGTGCTGCATCCTCCAGTGTGGCTTTTGTGGGTATGTAAATGCAATCAGACCCAGATCATGCGCTGGGTGAAACCAAGCCTCTGAATTAGCAAGTATTTTCATCTCTCTACTCTACAGAATTATATTCTGATTGGGCTTGTCATTATATAACAGCTAAATCATAGATTTAACTTTGATTTAGTCTCTCATACAGGGGTTAATTTCCTAGCAGTTCAAGTTCCTTGTGACACTGTTTCTTCTCTTTTTAGTTGTTTTAATTTTGCGTTGAACATTTTCAGAAATCAGATAATAAAGAGGAATAAATGAAGCTGTCACCTTGCTGAATGAGACTGACAAGACTCATCAAGATAATGACTGAGTACTGCAGGCAATATACAACTTAATTTTTGACTTCTTTAAGTCTGTCTGAAATTAATACTAATCACTTAGCTATTATCAAAATTTGGGGTTAAGCAAAAGAGAAAGAGAATATTACCTTGGTAGTGCACATACACTATTAGGTAAGCTGCATTCAGTTTCAAGATAACTCTAAACCATCCTTTGGAAGAGAAGGTAAACACTGAAGGAATTAAAATATTAGAATTACCTTTTTTTTCATATTGAGTCAGAGTCGTAACTAACATCATCTATGGATAGCATTAACCAACCCTTCCCCTAAAACACTGTTTTAATTTGCTTTGCTGGACTTGAACGACGCAAGTTGATAATTCCATGCAGAATGACTGTGCCTCAGGCTGCAATGTCTTTGAAAACATCACTTAAAATAGTTCAGATGTTTCTAAGAACCAGAACAGAGGAGAAAAATGTATTGTTTTGCCCTTACTGAAAATGTCAATACAACTATTTTGTGAAGATATTGTACCATATCTGTGTTTCAGAGCATGAACTGGAACTCCATACATAATAAGCCCTCTCCTAGTGAAAATGAACTAACATTTGGATCAATTGCATATCTCTGAAAATGGTATTTTTCTCACATTTTCAAGAGAAATGGGTGGAATTTGACAGTTGAATTCCCAAAGACAGCATTTACTTTTTTCTTAGAGTCCATTCCAGGGCAGAAGGTACCAACAGGAATACATATAAAATTCTTCCTTTTAATTTCAAGAGGCCATTATGGCTTATGAAACACAACATGTGAGCTCTGAATGTAAGATTAGTACTATAATCCAAAGAAATATAACTTAAATTAAGAGATTCACGTTAGGATACCACAGGTAAGTGTAACTATGGAGTTAACTGTCTTAAGGGTTAATGATTACTGAATGACAATGTTTATTTTAATACAGTAATATAACACCAGCATGCTATACACACACACACACATATGTGTATTAAATTTGTTATTATGGGTGGCAAAATATAAACCAACAGCACCTTACATCTTTATGGCAGTGAGAAAACCTACAACAGCTGTCTAATCTGAACAAACAAAAGAATGAGATGAAAAGAAGCTGTGAGGAAGAAAGAAAATTTAATTTGATTCTGCAATCTTTTATCTTGGATATTTCTTTTGGAAATGAACAGCAGTTTGCAGTTTTTTTGCACTGCAATGATATCAATCACATAGTTTTGACCACAGTTCCATTGTTTTGCCAGCTATAATACAGCAAGAGGACATAGTAATGAATTGAGTTTTAGTCTCCTGCTTCAAAAGAGACATTCAAATAGCCTGAAAATTAGTGTCACCAATAGAAAAATCAGCTGATTCCCTTTAATTTTTACTGTTTCCCCAAAACTTTGTTTAGATTTAAAAAGACTTTTTTTTTTTCAACTGTTTACCACCCCTACTTACCTCTCTTTTCACTCTAGCCAAGGTTTCACACAAAGGCAATTTTATAAAAGTCTTGGGTTTATTTTTTCTGTTTGACTCAGTCAGCATGGGTTTGTGAAAGGCAGGTCCTGCTTGGCTAACTGGATGTCCTTCTATGACAAGATGATGCACATATGGATGAAGGAAGGACTGTGAATTAGACTTTAGTAAAGCATTTGGCACTGTCTCCCACAGCCTTGTCCTGGAGAAGCTGGCTACTCATGGCTTGGACGAGTGTATTCACTGGGTAAAAAACTGGCTGGATCGCCAAGCCCAAAGAGTGGTAGTAAATGGAGTTTACATCCAGTTGGCAGCCAGTTACAAGTGGTTTCCCAGGGCTCAGTGTTGGGGCCAGTTCTGTATATTGTCGTTATCAACGATCTGGACAAAGCGATCCAGTGCACCCTCAGTAAGTTTGCAGATGACAACACCAATTTGGGTGGGAGTGTTTGTCTGCTTGAGGGTAGGAAGGCTTTACAGAGGCAGCTGGACAGGCTGGATTGATGGGCTGAGGCTAATTGTACGAGGTTCAACAAGGAGAAGTGACAGATCCTGTGCTTGGGTCACAACAACCCCACACAGCGCTACAGGCTTGGGGCAGAGTGGCTGGAAAGCTGACTGATGGAAAAGGACCTGGGGGTGCTGGCTGACAGCTGGGTGAACGTGAGCCAGCAGTGTGCCCAGGTGGCCAAGAAGGGCAACAGCATCCTGGCTTGTATCAGACACAGTGTGGCCAGCAGGACTTGGGAAGTGATTGTCCCCCTGTACTGGGCACTGGTGAGGCTGCACCTTGAATACTGTGTTCAGTTTTTGGGCCCTCACTGCAAGAAAGACACAGGTGCTGGAGAGTGTCCAGAGAGCAAAGAAGCTGGTGAAGGGTCTGGAGCACAAGTCTTAGGAGAGGCAGCTGGGGGAGCTGGGGTTATTTAATCTGGAGAAAAGGAGGCTGAGGAAGACCTTATCACTCTCTACAACTGTCTGAAAGAAGGTTGTAGCGAGGTGGGAGTCAGACTCTTTCCCAAGCAGCAATGATGAGAGGAAATGGCCTCAAGTTGCACCTGGGGAGGTTTATATTGGATATAAGGAAAAAATCCTTCACTGAAAATGTCAAGCATTGGAAGCAGCTGCCTAGGGAAGCAACTGTGTCACCATCTGTGGAGGTATTTAAAAGACAAGCAGGTGTAGCGCTTATGGAGATGGTTTAGTATGGACTTGGCAGTGTTACGTTTAGTGTTGGACTCTATGATCTCAAAGGTCTTTTCCAACCTAAATGATTCTGTGATTCTATGAATTTTTTTTAAGGTTTTGGTATTTTGCTAACTTGCTATTCTTTTTCACTTAGGATTGTTATACAATCAATTAATAAATTTGTTCTTTTACTCTCACTCTATAGTTATTCTACTAGATGTAATTATACTTCTTTAAAATATTTTCTTGCTCTTTTCATTTCTTAAAAGATCCACAATAGAGTCAATGCATGAGGGATATTTGAAATTCCATTAAAATAGCAATATCCCACAGTCTATTTACCAGAAAAAAAACCCCACTGATTAATGCTGTTTAATTTATTTTGTATTTTCTAGTCTTTTCTTTCTTTTACTTTATTTTTGGAACATAAATCTTAAATATCTGCACAGAATGCACAATTAAAGGACTTTTGTCACAGGATGGCTTATGACTCTTCAGGATTTTTAACATATGTCTGAACAGTGAGATATTAATTCAAAAAGCTTATTTTATGTGGTCTAATTTTCCATATGTCTTCCTCAAAGCATTTCAGAGGTTTGACATTCAAGTGTGTGGTTACTGATGAAATGGTCTTCCCTTGAACTTTTATCAGAAGGTTTTATAAGAATAAGCTAAAGGGGTATTGTCCATCATTTTTTAATGTTTCTTCATTTTTTGTTGTCCAGTAAATGTGCAAGAATGCAAGGACTGTGAGCTGAATGATGGGACAATTTGAATATAAGGTTTGGTAGAAGCTACAGAAGTATCTGCTCTTTCACATTCATCTTTAGGAGACCCTCATAAGAACAAAATGGTTCTTATCACATGTGAGACATAACTTGGCCCTTGCAAGACTGACTAATGGCTAGGTAATCTTTTGTGTTGTATTTGCAGACTTGTAAGGTACATAAGAAATTACTGCAGGCAAAATTATGTGGCCATGTATTTTTCTGAAAAAAAAAAAAGGTCTGCCATCACTATGCCAATGATGTTAATGATGTGCACCCATTTATGCCAACAGAATAAAAGGTTTTTTAGAATAACTTCTGTTATTGATGGTGACAATGAAGAGAAGATGAAAGGAAAATCCTTTTCCCATCTGATGCTTTGTCTGTGTTGGTGGTGAACTCCACTGCAACAGCAGTTTCTGCAATGTAGATAATCCCTAGAGATTTTCATAGGCTCATGCATAGACACATTAATTTTATTCATTAAACCATTGATTTTAAGCTTATGTACTAAGTACCACATGCCTTAATCCACAGTTCTGAATTTGAAGAATATGACATTAAGACAGTCAGGCAGTCTCAGGTGAATATAATTTCATGGTAACTTTACTTACAAGAAAAATCGAGTTGGATGTCAGCTGACAAAACACAGAGAAGAACAGACAGCCACTATTTGTATTATCTGTACTACCTGGGGGGAGTCACCTAAGCAAGTGCAATAGGATGAAAATTGAGGGCTGTCTTGGGATTTCACCAAAATGCCACCTCGCACACCTGTTTATATGTCATTCATTTAATCCATAAAATTTATATAAATTCCTTATTTAAATTACACCATTAAATTTAAACATTATTTACTATATATAAATTATTTGCTTATTATAGGTACATCAGGCATAGGAATAATTTTATCAAATATAAGGATCTAGAGTGTAAAATCTATGGCACAAGTCATCTGATGTTCTTTGGATGTCAGGTTTCAGAGATCACTAGATGACTCAAAGTGCCTTTATCACTTCATTGAATGTAGCGTAAGTCTTGAGTATTCAGCCTTGAAATATATCACACCACAGGCAAGCACTGGGATTTATCTGACTTACTGTGGGTTTCTCACATAAATATTTCTACATCTGAAGTTGTCCTAAGACATTTTTTACAGTATACGGAGATGTTGTCAGTGCACTCAACAAACTACTGTGCAATGAATCTCAAGTTAAAGTAGACGCCTACATTTAATCAAATCTGGCCTTAAACTAAAATGTAGCCATCTAAAACTAGGTGAGATAAATCCCACCAGGGTACAAATGCTTCCCCAACCATACAGAACTTTACATAGGACATGGGGCAGTCAGTCTCCTTATATTTGAAAGATCTGAAAGAAATGTTTCCTCATATCAATGACTAGCAGTTGTGCTCTGAGAGGGAACAGGTGCTCAGTTAATACAAAAAGTCTTCCAAAACTTTTCAGATTACATGAGAATTTCATTTTGTCTTAAACTAACAGGCATTCCTACTCCTAACTCTGATATCACTAAAATCCTTTGCTAAGCTTGCATGTACTCCAAAGAAGAGTGAGAGCCTGGAGAATGGGGGTGTGGGGATCTTGGTTAAAAGTATTTTCTTAGGACTGTAACCAAAGTAAGATCATTTGATAAATACTTTTCTACTAAGTTACAATGATATAAATATTTATATACTATTTTAGCAACTTTTAACAATAGAAGCAAATATCATTTAAAGGAAGCTAAAGCATAAAATCAACTGAGATTTGTTGAATACACTTTAATCCAGTGAGTGTCATTACAAAGTTGAAAGCATTGGGAGAACATTTATGAGACAGGTGGTTTGGTTTTTTTTACAGCCATGACTGGGCTGACCCAAAAATAGGTGAACTATTTTAAAAATTATTCCAGTTTGAGCTGCTTGATAATTTTAATCAGTGAATATTTATTCAAAGTCTGATGTATTTTTTTTTTCCATCAGAACATCTATTTTTCAGTTAATATTAATGGAAAATAAGAGATTCACTGTTAACATATGTAGTGTAATTTGTATTCTGAATGACAGCTTCGTTTTTGTTTCGTAACCTAGGAAACCTACAGCATTTAACTCAGGCTGGCCTACCACATATATGAATAGCCAAATCATTTATCTGCTTGATTGTACCATTATTTTATATTCCTCATTGAAAAGTCATTCTTGATTATTGATTATATCAGTGAAAGTTATCTTATTACCAAATGATTAAGGCCTTCACGGTAGGCATTTCAGGATCTACTACAAATTTATTGTAGACAATTAGGATAAACCTAGAGTAATTACAGAGCTGAAACGTATAAAAGTACTCATCTTCAAACTAAAAAAATTCTCTGTATCTCTTGCAGTGTCAGTAATTGACTAGAAGTCTGTTCTCACATCTAGCTCATGCTTTTTTTCAATTTCAGCAAGTTTTCTAAGGAAGGAAAACCACTTTCCATCTCACTGTAGTCAAAACTTCAATGTTTTAATTTGGTGGAAAGAGTACTACACAAAACCACAGGAGAGTTAACTCAAGCACATACGAGCCCTAGGCTATATTCCTCCTACTTCTGTGAATGCCTAGAAAATGAAGTATTTAATAATTTTACTGCTTTTTATTTCAGTTTCTGAGCCTCACAGTATTATCACTTGCAAATACAGTGAGGATGCTCCTATGAGAACGATCAGAAATTTCTTGTAGGAATCCACAACCCTTGGAGCAAAGATGATTTTGTATCAAAATTAACTCATGGAAAATTGCATGGTTTTGCCTGTTTTGAACAGAAAAATGAATGCCTTACAGAAAAATAAAATCCCAATTACCTGAAGTAACTCTGGAATATGTCCATTTACACCTCACTCCATTTATATATTTCAATTGGAAAGCTAACAAACAGCAACTCTACAGAGAGAACAGGTCTGTTCTCATAGAAATACAATAAAGAAACCACTAGCATTAACAACAAAAACATTGACTGAAAATTTCATTATTTTAAGACTTGGCTATGCAACATAGCACTGCTTGCAGCTGCAACAATGGCCCAGCCCAGCCTTATGGATGGGAATGCAAAATCACATTTTTTGAGACAGAATTTTCCTGGAGGATAGAAAGTAGGGAACTAGTACATGCTACTGGCCTTTGATAACCAGCCTGAAGGAGGCAGAAGCCTAGTGCAAAAGCCAAAGATAAACATCAGTGAGAAAACTTGACAGTTTTAACTTGAGAAACACAACCTCTTTTCACATGTAGTGAGTACATAAGCTTGTCTGCTTTTTTAATTTGTCATATTGCCATCACTGAGACCTTTATAGCCCTTGACGTATCTTGTTCGTCATAACCCTGTGGAAGTTGTTACAGTGCAGTGTTTATCCTCTCATGCATTTAGGAACAGCAGCCTGCCTTGTCTTTTTGCAGCTTCTGTACGATACAGGAAAACTCATTATTTCTTCTCTTTTACACCTCTTCCCAAAGTCTATTAGCCATGAAACAGAAAAATAGATCTTAGCTTTTACCAGACAACACAAATATTTGTCAGTATAATTGTGCTGAGATCATATTCAATTATATTGATTGCAATGGTGTGGCAAGCACAAGAAGCTATATTGGCCAAAGCATAAAATTATGTGATAGTTATATCTATTTCATGGCTTTCCCAGGAAAAGACCGATAAAGTTGCATGGCATTGACAGATCAGAAAAAGCTTAGAGGTTAGCTCTGCATAAGGCACAGTGAGGAAAGAGAGCTGCTTTTCAAAGGAAAAAGGCCATGTTTCAAAGCGGGCACTATTCCTTTCAGTGGGTTAGAATTTAGGGCCAACAGTGCAATCCAGTATGCATCTCCATAAGGCACCCACAGAACAGGTAGGATACTTGTTTAGAAAGACACTTGGGAACTGCTGAGGAGTTAAAACTATTCAACCATGGAAAGAAGGAAACAAGGGAGGGAGGGAAGACTGAAGGAAGAGAAGCAGGCTTTATCACACACAGAGTATTTTTATGTTTAGTAAGACACTTTTTCATATATCTCAGAGAAAACAAGGTACCCAAAACTATTTGTTTAAATTTTTTTTTCTTCTTTTGTTTTTTTCAAGAAAAAAATCCCACAGAAGGTTCTTTTAGCATCCTACTATTCATCTTAACCTTTAGAGATGTTTACACTCCCTTAGTGACCCCATTTAACCAGTTTTTTAACTCATGTCTCCTCCTGCAACCTCCTGCAAAAACCAGCTGGCAGGTTCATTTGCACAGTAATAAATGCTGTCTCCCAGCCTGCAAGGGACTGATTGAAAGAGATTACCTCCCAACAGTGCTCATTAACTATGACTGACATATCAATATGATACACACTTATATTTGCAACCCTGTCCACCCCCAATTTCAGACACAAAGACATTCTAGAGGCACTGAAAATTGCTAATAAAAATTCTTTCTGTAAAGATTGCTATGAGCCTTTATGCATCTCAGCATTATAATTTTCCTCTCCCTTTCACTTTTTTGCTAGAAATCAGTATGTAACAGAGAAACATTCCCTTCTATTCCCAAGCTCCCGCTATCTTAAAGGGTGTTTTAACTGCTCTTTTAAAATGAGCAAAGCTAGGTTTTGTCATTGCCAGTTGTTTTAAACACACCACATTTAAAATCCAAGTATTGATCAGTCAATAAATGAAATACATGAGACAGGACGGTTACCCAATCCACTTTAGCATTGCTTGACAGGTGACATCAATAAATAAGTCAAACAGAACAAAGGTGCAGGTTAACTATTAGGTCCAAAGGCTGTCTAATAAGATGACCGTATTTTATTTGAGAAATTTACCCAACACCATCACTGACACAGCCTTCCTGGGCAGGCTGGCTTTTAGGAGCTGAGGGAGGCTGAATAGAAGGAAAAAACCATGAAGTATCTGGAGTCTCTCTAGGATTAGGTGGTAACAGAGTGAGAACTTTGGATCTTACCATTTGTATAGAAGCCTAAGAGGAGTGAAGGGGGAATTCCCCAGCTCCTCCTGCATGTGTATCCTGGCTGGGTTAAATGTTAATTCTGACTCACATGACTACACCTGTAACATTTTACAAGGCATGTGGGTTTTTTTTCCCTGCTGCTGGGAGTTAATGGCGTTTCAGGATCCCAAATTGGTAATGAGCAAAAAGGTCTCTTTGCTTGCAAAAACATGTCACAGAAGTGCAGCCTTCTCAGCTTCAGCCTTTCAGATGAAATTGCCAATAAATTTCAGCTGGAAGTGCTGGCTGTGGGGATGGTAGTTTATATAATACAGATTCATCATCAAGACCACTAATACTACTTCCCAAATGCAATGCATAGTTGCCAGTTGATAAACAAGTTGTGCTATTTTAAGAGCAATTTGAAAGATAACCATTACATGTGCCTTGTAAAATGTTACAGGTGTAGTCATGTGAGTCAGAGTTAACATTTAAACCAGCCAGGATACACATGCAGGAGGAGCTGGGGAATTCCCCCTTCTCTCCTCTTAGGCTTCTATACAAATGGTAAGAGTCAAAGTTCTCACTCAGTTGCCACTTAATTGTAGAGAGACTCCAGGTACTTCAGGGTTTTTTTCCTTCTACTCAGCCTCTCAGCCCCTGAAAGCCAGCCTGCCCAGGATGGCTGACGCTTTTGAAGCAATTACTAGTTTTCACAAGACCTCTGAAGGAGATGCTACTGGTGCCACCAGTGCTTTGTTCCACCCAGTGGCATGCTGCACAGCAAATGCTTACCCCAGCCTAAAGGAGCATGAGGTCGTACCTGTTTCCCAGGAGGTTTTTCCTCGGCTCTGTGCTAGAGGCTGTGCCGGGCTGGAAGCAGAGCAAGGTTTGAGCCCTATGCTGTAACTATTTCTTTCTACTTAGAATACCTGGATATCTGATAGGCCCTTCTTTGGGACAGTCAGCTACTTCACTACAAGCCATGGGTCCTGTTCAAAGGGGTATTTATGTGTTTTTTTCCAGTCACCACTTAATGGTGATTGGAAAAGCGCAGTCCTGAATCATGGCCTGAAATGCTCCCCTGTTGCTGGAAGGCCAACCCCTGACCACTCATTTCTGTCCCTTCTTTCTGGTCTAGTGATTTTTGATGCCTAGTAGAAGAGATTCAACAAAAAGAGAAGCAGAGCCCTTTTATCCACAGTCTGGTGTCCATGTGACTCTCCCAGGGGGCTGGAGTTTTGAGTCCCCTCAGGCAGAAAATGCACTGTGCTCAAGTGTGTCAAATGGTAGGAAGTATTCAATCCAGTATCCAAACAAGCTGCATTAAAGAAAACAACAGAGCTTCCTTTTCTATCCATACTTTGGGGAAGGGGGAGAGGAAAAAATTTTAAAAGTAATGAAAAAAGAATGCCTTTTTTCTACTTGCTTTGGCTCAGGTAGAATTTTCAGAACTTGAATCATGGTTACGGAATGGAAGAAGGCAGACAGATAATCTCAAGGGAGTAACAACCACCTCCATGTATTGGATCTGGCTGAGATGGAGTTAATTTCGCCTATAGCAGCACTCATAGTTCTGTGTTTTGTATCGGTAGCTAGGAAGGTGTTGATAACACACCAGCGTTTTGGCTGCTGCTAGCAGCGCTCGCACAGCATCAGGGCTGTCTCTCCAGCATTCCCCTCTCACCACTAGGCTTGGGGTGGGCAAGGTCTTGGTCCAGGACATAGCCAGGACAGCTGACCCAAACTGACCAAAGGGATACTCCATACTGTATTACATCTGATCAGCAATAAAACCTAAGAGAAAGTGTGTGTGTGTGTGTGTGTGGGCATTCATTGTTTACAACATTTGTCTTCCAGAACAACCACTACGCATACTGAAGCCTCCTTCCTGGGAAGTGGTCAGACATCACCTGCTGATGGGAAGTAGAGAATAACATCTTTTGGTTTTCTTTGCTTCCTCATGTGGCCTTTGTTTTTGCTTTATTAAATTGCCTTTATTTTGACCCATTAATTTATTTCCATCTTATTTTCTACCCCCCTGTTCTGCTGAGGGGTGGAATGATAGAGCAGCTGGGGCCAGCCCACCACAATCTCCTCAGGTAAAAAAAAGAAAAAAGAAAAAAAAGAGAAAGGAAAAAGAAAAGGAGGCAGTGTGTGACAATTTGAATTTAATCTGCTACTCTTTTTCTTTAGAGTAAAAAATCTCAGAAAGAAATAATCATTACTCAGAATGTAGGAAAACCTGAGTTAAGGAAACATTTTATTCAGTGGGAGACCATTTCATCAACAGGCCAGAGGAAATCAAGTAGATGTTGACCCAGCTGCTACTAAGGCCTGAAAGCTCTTTGAATATTTCTTGCAATTATACAAATCTCATCTAAGGAGCTACAGATTTGAAAGTAAGAGCTAAATCCTCTAAAGAATATTTTCCCAGATGTGCTTCTTTCTAATAGAAGTTATTCCTTCAGATGTTTGGGTTGGGGGTGGAAGTGTTGATTTTTTTTTCCATGTGGGTTTACTCCAAAGAAGTTCGGGTTTTTGCACAGAAGAAATGCTGCAGATAAATATGTTGCTAACTAGAGGTGATAGCTAATATTATGCTATAGCTTTTCCACATTTTTCAAGACATTCACTTCCATGATGCTAAGATCTGATAAATTGTGTTCCATTTCTTAAGAAGCAGCAAAACTTTCAAGAAAATAGCCGCCCAGGGACTGAAATTGTTCAGATACAGATGAAATAAAATCTCCTTGCAAAAATAATTGAAATTGGTCTGCACACAGCTGTATGTGAGTGATTCTGTTTAGAGAGAACAGGTTTGTCTCAAGGGGAAAATAAGTCTCACAGGTTTGCTGCTTCTCATTCAGACACTCTGTTCGACATCTGTAGCTCTTCTATACTCTGTTGTATGACTTACGTATATTCCCTGATAATTTTCCTTAAGTAATTTAAAACATAACCATAGAAGCATGTTTGCCAAAAAGGGCGTTACAGTATAATAAGGAAGACGGGATTACATTTTCTGAAAAATGGGTTAAGTCATATTGCTTATTGATACTTCAGTGAACCTGTAGAGTATGGCAACCAAAATGAAGAGTGAACAGAGATGTCTGCATGCAGAGGCATCAGAAGGGATGGGATAGGGCTCAGGGCTCATTAGCAGGGACAAGGTTCTCAAAATGGCCTCTGTTAGCAGCTGCCAGGTCAGCCATCCACATCCATGATCAGGATCCCAGCAGAAAAGGCATACCTGTAACCTGCATGCAGTCACTTACCTAGGAGAAACCCAGGAGACATGAGGACTTGACAGTCCATGTCCTTTTCCACCATGTCATCACAATGGATCCTGGACTTCATACCTGTACCAGCCTCAAGGTGCCTGAGTCCAGGACAGGCTTCTCAGGCTGCTCACATCCTGGTGTCTGTGAGTGTCAGACTGCGAGAAAGCCAGGGTAATTAAGTGAAAGATGGTTTATTGCAGTTTTTAAATAAAATCATTTTACTCTCTTATAACAGCTGGTAGGTATATTTCCTACATTGCTGACATTGTGGCAATAGTGTTTCCTACAAACCCTGTGGTACATAACTACACTATAATGTATATCACAATCATGGAGAGGCTTCACAAAACTGGGCTGGGCAGAGCACTTGACATCAGTTTCTGAACTGTATAGGAGCAACCCTAGCTCTGCAGAAAGGTATGCGGGCTTCCTCCACTAAAGAGAGAAAAGTGTTCCTCCCTGATAAAAGAAAAACTAAAGGACTGTGAAACGCTTAATAAAATACATTGGGGAAATATGAATACTAAACTAAAATAATCATAATAGTAGTTACAGTATAAATAATTTTCCTGTTCAACATTCATACACTTCCAACCAGTATTTTGAACAATTTTGTAAGTAAGGATTTTTAAAAAAAATCATCCAGCAAGTGAGAATCTCAAGAGGGAGAGGTTAAATGAGAGAACACCACCTGTTAGGAAACCTGTGTCAGAGAGAATTAGATCTTATTCCTCTATTTTCAAATCTTAATGCAGCCCACAAAGACTTTGCCTGTCCCTAAACAGAAAAATAACAGTAGAAACACAAGTAAAAACAGTAAAACAAAATACCTCAGAAGCATGAGAATTTCTTTCACCAGGCTCCTTACCTACTTTATGTGAAGTCATTTGTACCAAAGATGTGCTGTTATTTCTTTGGGTATGCGATGGCTGCAGCGTTTGGAGTTTTCCAAACCTAACTGGTCAAATAAGTAGCACATTATTGACAAATGCTGATCTTCTTTAGCGAAAATGCTTCTTTGCAGTCTTTGAAGCATTTTTTGTTTAAATTGAGTAAGATAAGTTAATGTCAGATTTGACACTCTGTAACAGGGAAGGGTTTTTTTTCAGTATAAAATAGAACCTTTTTATTGAAAAAACCTTGCAAGAACACATATTCCTTCAATGCCTGAAACAAATCAAAATATTACTCATTTACCCAATAGGATTACTGTTTTTTTCTTGTTCGGACATCTTTTTTTAAGCTTTGATGAATATGAAATATTTAGAAATTCTGTTAGGCTGCTACTAGGGTCTGAACCTTTTTCTCAGACTTCAGCCACATTGCCAGCAAAGCATTAATCCTCAATTCAAATAATCCTTCTACTTCTAACACAGAAATCTTAATTTTTTTTTTAAATATTAAAGATATTTAACATTATAATTTTTAAAACCACTTAGCATACAGACTAGGCACTAAAAAAGAAAAATCAGAATATACTCAGGAGACATGTTTCTTCCAGGCCACCTGCAAAGCGTAATCCATACTAAATCCTTCTCTCTCACAATATAGCAAGCAGGGAAAGGAGGATCAACTGTCATTTGACAGAATCAAAATTAAATTCATGCTGCCATTTTATTTCCCAGTCAATCTCTTCTTCACTATAGTTCAGGCTACAGTATATTATAAGATATCTAACAGAGATTCGAGAAGAATCTTATTTCCTAAACATTATTAGTATCAGCACTATCCAAAGAAATGGGAGGAAGCCCTTGTGAATAGAGAAGGGAAATGATTTAATCATCTAGGAGCAGCTTCGTGGTGTTCTCAAGATTAACAACTCTGGGCACAGAACCACCCCTATCACATTAATATACACATGTCTTAACACACAGCAGTACAAGTTAATAAGTCTCTGCAAGATATCAAGAATCCTTAACCATCCTACCTACTGAAAGTAGGTGAGACTAAAAATCAAAATCAGATTCATGTCATAACCAGGCTGAAAAAATCATTGAGCTATTTGGTTGTTATGTTGGTTGGGTTTTATTGCTCTTGTTTCTTACTTTTTTTTTCCCCTTTTTTTTTAATTCATATTTTCTCACTTGCTATTTCAATTACACTTATGTTTGTTTTCTATAACGCAATAAGTCACCTTGGCAGAGCATGACACAGCCTTGTCCACATGTAAACTCTCTGAAACTCTGCATATATTAATGATAACTGGGTTAGAAAAACATACTCCATTAAATATGAACAACCACGGATAGTCCTACAACATTATACATTACAGATGATGACTAAATATTTCTCTTTTTCAATATATATATATATATATATAAAATGAAATTTCAACTATAGTCTTAATAGTCTTTCAATTCTTTCATGTTACACATTTAGTAAAACACACTTGTTGACATCAGAAAACGGTAAGTCAGTATTTCTTGTCCTTTTTAGAAAGAATGCTTCAAGCATTTAAAGTATTCATTGGTAGCTTTTTAAGAGTGAGAAAACCTACAATTACCCTCTACACTCATATTCCACATAATGCAGAATTTCTCCCAGGAAGAGTTATTATTGTTTTTATAGTACTTAAATGAACTTTATGGAGCCTAATAACACACATTTTTGTTATGTTTAACTTAATAACCTTGTCTAAAGCCACCAAGGATTTTTGAGAGTATTTTGCCTAATTTGGTCACACCTGTTCCCAGAATGAGAAGAATCCTGTGCTCTCCTTTGGACTTCTGACATAGGAGGATATTTGAAAAGGCTTTTCTGGGAATGCTGCTTGTAACCTAATAAATAGGGCAGCAAAATGAATAGCAGAAACAAAAGTTTGCACAGTCATTGAAAAAGCCTGAAGAAGGATATGCTGCTCACATGATGCCAAATAGAAATTCTTATGGCAGAGTAAAGAACTGAAAATAACTAATTTTCATATATTTTCTTTAGCTGGAAGAAGGGCTTATTCAACTAATGGAATAAAATTGTAAATTGTAAAGAAAATCTACCAATATTTTTTTTTTTTTTTAGATCACTGAAATTTAATTTCAGGATGTGTTTCCAGTAATAACTATATTATGGAGCCTCAGGTCTGCAATAACTCTCCAAGGCTGTCTGCAATAATTAAATCTTGCATACTGTGGAACTTCTCAAATCAGAACTTATATAAATATATAAAAATAATATACAGAAGAGGCAAAAGAGATCACAGTGAAATAGATGCCACATTTGATTTACTTATATGAGGGAATGAAGAAAAGATATTAATTCTGTGTGATCTGAATGTTTAGAAAAGTTTTACTTTTAATTTAATTGTGATAAAATTAAGTCTTCTGTATCAGCTATTTCATTATTGGTTTCCCCCTTCATTTTCCAATACATTTCCTTCTTATTCAATGAAAAATCGGTCTACCAAGGAAGAAATTGAATGATTGTAGAAATCTATTCTTTCAAGAATAGTTTGGTATCTAAGGAAGGGGCCAAAATATTTGCATTCTGTTAATTGACCAGCTGTCTGCGTAAGTGGTTGGTTTGGTAAGCACTAGTCTAGTTTACTCAAAGTTGTTTGGTACATGTAACTTAAGAATCTCATTCCCAGTTCTTAGGTGAGGTGACATGAAGTTCTCTCCACAAACATTACTACCCTATAATGCAGGGGCCCTCAAACTACGGTCTGCGGGCAAGATACGGCCCCCCAGGGTCCTCGATCGGGCCCCCAGTATTTACAGACACACACACACCCCCCCGCCGGGGGTTGGGGGGGAAACCAAGCAGCCGAACAGGTGACTGCCTGCCACTGCATCCCCGCGCCGGCCCCCTGTTTAAAAAGTTTGAGGACCCCTGCTATAATGGAACAAATTTATACTGTTTTACCTGGTGAAAGTTTGGGGTGGGAGGAGGTTTTTTGCTTTTTTTTTTTAAGATTTAAGATGCTTGTTGTGAAGCATTACATTCTCTTTCCCTCTCCCTGTTTTTCTTTCTCTTTTTTTCTCTTTCAATCATGTATCAAAAAGAAAGCAGAAGAGTTTTCTTTATGGCCTCAACTTAAGATAAATTTATCTGGAAACCTTATAACATTAGTGAAAAGTAGAAAAAGACTGACTTGACTGACATTTCAGACTAGGATAGTTAAATCCATCCCAATAAGTAGAAGATAAAATTTTCTTTTTTTTTTTCTTTTTTTCTTTTTCTTTGTCTCCCTTGTGCAAATATCTGATATACCTCATTTCAGCAAAACTTCTTGATCTTGGATGTCTGCCTTTCCCAGTACATCCAATGCAAATGAGCTGAGAAGAGGAGCTGAGACAATTCCCTGGTGTGATATGTATTTTATGAAGGTATTCAGGTTTTTTTCTTTGCATTTAAAAACTGCTTTGCTTAGCTTGAATAGCTTCTTCTTGGGTGAGGGGAGAAAGAAGGGGAGCAGGACACACCGTATACTAGTACACTGATCCTTTTTAGATGAAGAAATTTCAGTACCAATTAGACCATTATTTTATTATTTGTGCTTTAGTAAAGCCCAGAGGTCCAGTCAAGAATCAGAGGCCCATTTTTGTAATGAATAAAAAGACAGCCAAAATTGCTTCCAAAAGCAAGTAAAGACTTTTCCAGTTGTTATTGGCAAAAGCCAACCTGTGTGTTTCCAGAATAATAAAATTCAAAGTTACTTCAGTGCATGTTCCTAGATCCAAGAGGTCAGTAAGACTTGGGTTACTGGGAAAAGCCCTCTTTTGGCTTACAACTAAATAGTTTCCTACTATCTAAATTCCCACTGATGCTGCCTTTAACTTACTACCTTTTTCTGATATTTGCTATTTGTATTTGTGACAGTAGTTAGCAAGATATCAAGTGTAATTCAACACAGCATTTGGGGATGGGTTCTTCTCTTGCCTGACTTCTTGCAGCAAGTCCAGATCATTAGGTGGTACCTCTGTGAAAATATTCCAAACATTAAATGATCATATTGCAGTTTATATCCATTTGTCACTAGAATTACTCTGCATGTGGTGCCTTAATCCCATTGAAATTGATAACAGGCTCTTTTCTGACCGAAATAGAAAAATACTAGTTAAAATAGTTAATTCTCAAAGCCAACCGTAAATTACTTCAGAGTGCATTGTAAGAAACTGGATAAATTCATCCATGATCGATTATTCTGTGTCTTCTTTGGTGTTACAACATCAGAAGGAAAAATATCTTCTTGGATGCCAACGATTAAAACCTAGCATAACTGAGAAAAGACATCACAGGATGCCTCTAGCCGTGGTCTGGCTTTCCACTAATTCACTTTGCCTCAGGCAGTCTGCCTGGATGGATTTCTCTTCTCAGTCTTGAATTTGACACTGACAGCCCTTAATTTGAGTTAGAAGTATTTTTTGTTAAGAAAATTTGACTCCCAGTATTTTTAATTTGTAGAAAGATTTTTTCTACACACAATTGTTTTTCAGAATTCATTGCTACCCAGGGGAAAGAAATAAGAAATCCACATTCATCATATATATCCCTCTAAGTTCACTTAATATTTCTCTAAGGCATTTGTCCATAAAATATGTTAAATCAACAGTATTCTGCTTCTGAAGTGCTGTCTTTTAGATGGTACCTCACTGCTGATTTCTGTATTGTACAGTGAGGAGTGGAAATGCTTCAATTTAATCTTAAAGACCAAATGAACTTTTAAATATATGCCAAGCGCTCTCCTATTTCTTTGCAACTTACATCACTTCTTTATACTGTACCTATGGTTTAATTGATTGGGAGTTCGTGGCACGCTAATAGAGTATCATGATACAGAACCCTTTGAAACATAATTGGTGAAGAGATTGGAATGCCCCCACATTTTTGCTTATAAAGTCAATTAAATTGCAATTATAAACTTATATTGTAATGTTTGGAAAATCACCATAAAAGTGAAAAGGCCATAAAAACTTTTACTTATAATGCAGTTATATCTGCTACTTGCTAGTTTATTATCATTTCATAGAGACCGCAGAAGACATGTAACTTGCACTATTAGTTTTAGAGGTCACTGCATCACCACTTGATTTCCACGGAGTTGAAAACAGAGCCACAAAAAAGCTCCTGTGCTCATACATTCATAAATTAATATAATACAGTAGAGTTAAACAAATGAAATATCAAATTAAGGAACAGAAGGCTACACTTCTGATGCAGTTCTTTATGGCATTTTCCATTATTTATGGCAGTTCAGGCAATAGGTATTTCTGAAAATGTTCATGAACTTTCAGATGTTCACCAAAACTTGTGCTACCATAAATGCATGCCATCATCTTCCAGTTTGTGCATTTTTTCAAGTTAGTGGTGATGTAACTCAGGCAGGCAGTCAGCAAAATGACTACTGCATGACTTAGGAAACCTGCCCTACCACAGAGCCAGCTAACAGCAGGTAAAGAATAACTAAAATAAGCATTCAATAATTAGTTTGCATCCATTTTGAACCCTGAAAATTATGAGTTCATACTGTTCTATGAATAACAAGTATGAGGTAGGGAATTGAACTTCAGTTTTGAGCTCTTGCAAATATAAAAAAAATGCTGTATGTAATACTTTCAGTAACTGATTCAAAGAGATTTTTCCTAACAATTTTCTATGTCTTTTCAATGTAGCAAGCCCAAAGGACTCCATTGAATATAGCATCTCCGTGGAACAAATTAATGTTGGCATGCATATGCTTGAAATGAAACGTGTCAGGAAATTAACCCATTTCATTTTCACTAGAAAATCATGCTAACTTTATGAAGCTCCCATATAAGTCTTGCAAATAAACAAAACAAAATAAAAAGTCTGTTTTGGTGGTCAGTTGTGTCTGACAGTTTCCTTGTTTGTTGTTATGGCAGTGATTAATGACCTAGCAAGTTGCACAAGGATCCTGTGAATGCAACATTATAGAATCCTAACCCTTTACGGTTTAACTAAAAATCAGGCATGAGGAAGACTCCATTAGAAAATAGAGTCAGAGAAACAACAGAAATAGTGGCTTATATAGATTTATTTATTTCTGTGATTTGGAAAAGACAGATTTGATGTCTAAAAACTATCATTCAAAGTATGTCAGGGGAAAAAATGTGCTAAATGGAAAGATGAAGAAACAGGGGAAAAGACGGAAGGAAATACAGAACATAAAGAACATGCTCTAATCAGAATTATTGAAAGCAGAGAGATGGACATCATGGAAGAGAGTACACAGAACAAATAATGCAGAAGCTGCTCAGATTCATATGAACCTTAGTTCCTTTTTGAATGATTTTCTGTAAATTCAGTCTCTAAATGACATTTGGTCTTGCTAAATCATCCTTGCAGCTTCATCCTAAAGGCCAAAAGGCAAGGAGGAAAGGGAAATGCTCACAATATTTTTTTATTATTATTTATTTGTTTCAATCAGACACTGAAAACATTTCCAAAGACATAAAACCTGTAGAGGTCTGTTTCATGCACTTAGGAAATCTACTTCGGAGTACAGTGACAGTGGTGATCAGAATGATGCAAGCACTAAGAAGCAGCATTACAGAAAGTTCTATTTAGCATCTTAGCAATATAACATCACACAGAAGGGGTCACCTTGTAGAATTGTATTTTGACAAAGTGACCAAGCAGTCAAGTTGAAGTCGATACTGTTGCGGAAAGAAGTAAATATGTAACATACATATTCTACCTACGTTCTTCAGAGCACATTTAAAGGTACTCAAAGCTTTACAGAGAGCTAGTTCTTTAAAAGTTAAACAAATCTCAAAAAGTAAACACATCACTGACACACTCCCAGTAGGTTACAAGATATAGTTTATTTGATTTCTTTTGTTTTCTGTTTATTATTTAGTCCTTTATACAAGTGATTAGACTTTCCTTTCATCTCATTTCTGTTGTTAAATTGAGTTACAGTGATAATGACCTGACCAAGGCTTTTTTTTTTTTCTTCAGACTTTGAATGTGTTTTGGAGCAAGCCCTGTACCTAGGAAAATTAAGAAATAAGTTACTTTTTCACAAGACATCCTATCATTCTGAGATTTTAAAAGCTATTTTCCAGCCAAATGAATTTAAACCAGTTATTATTTAAATTAGAGGGCACATTTTTTCAAGTTTTGGAACTGGAGGTCTGTGAATCACAGGGAACACAACACAGATGTGCTGTAAATTAGTTCCTCTCCTTTGCTTTGCTTCCTCACTTTCAGACACTGTATCACCAGGAGGAGGTCTGAGAATTACATTTCCCTCAGCTAAAGAGAAGAGGGTGGAGGTCTGATTATAGGCGTCAACAAAACTGTGATGAGTATTATTTGAAAACTGAGAGGCCTTAGGTAAGAGCTACAAACCAAACATAAATATTGACATGCATAAGCCCAGTTTTGAAAAAATAATTTTACTGACATTTTTCAGGCTTCCAGGAAAATGGAAGAAATCAGTTTTACCAAGCACAGATCATTGGCAGTGCTAGCTGAAAGAAGACATGCAGGTCATCCCATTTATGTGATCAAGTAGACAGGGCTCAGAAATGACCTGAGGAGCATGAAGAAACCGTGTTATTCATGAAGATGTTGAAAGACTTTTTTTGTTTGTATTGGCGCTGGCACAGACCATGTTCAGCTCAAACTTACCATTTGTAAGAAATACATTTAAAAAAAAGGATTGCAGAGGGACTCTAGGCCTAAACCTGCCATTAATGCTGTAAAAGGTGTCTTCTGTGCCCCGAGAATGCAGCTGGATACGATGGTTAATGGATGCCTCAGTCCAATACTTTTATATATTGTCAAAATTCCCCGCTCTTGAACCCTGATGTGTAATGTTAAATAATTCCTCATTGATTTCAAGGTTTTCAAACAGCAAGTAACTATTACAGATTTCAGCCAACTCCAAACTTCCCAAGCATCTGGAACAGGAGCTAAATGTTTGTCTGCAATATACAAACATTTGCTAAACCTTATTGAATTACAATCCCAAAAGAAAGGGAAAAAAAAAAAAGAAAGAAAGAAACAGGGGTGTGTGGGGGGGGAATTGATTTTAAACCTGACTGTCAGCATGGCTTGTTTATATGCCGTTAACAGGAAATTGCAACATGAGGAACATAGCTGATTTGGTTAACAATTATCCTCGAACAAACTTACCAACTTTCTGTGCTCAAAACATGAATCTCTGAGCTCATTAAATGGACTCTCAATTAACAATTATTCACCCTGCCAGTTTATGGTATTAAACTGTGGCAAGCAAGACTGAATAATTAGCTCATTTTAAAGGACAAAAAGGAGAATGAATTCTTAGTCTGTACACGTGTATTATTCATAGCAAAGCAAGTGACAGAAGAGAAACAACCAAGTGAATTCCTGAGATATGATGGCTCAGTGTACAGGACCACAGTATCAATTGGCAAAGAACTTTCCAGGCAGGAGGAAGAAAGAGGTTAATTTACATATACTGGCCTTGAAGTTTTACAAGTGGATTCAGTTTTTAAACATACGTGCTAGCGACCCAGTTCATCAGATCCAGTGGGATTTTGCAACCAAACTGAAGAGTTCCTTGGATCAGTCCCCAGCTGCACAATTTTTTCTATATTTGCTGTATATTTGGCACCTATGTTACTGCTTACTTATCTCAATCAGCCCTTTTATCTGTCAGTTTTGAAATACTTGGTAATAGATGTTGGGTTTTTTAAACATTAAATCTTGACTTTATGAAAAATTCATTCCTCCTCTTCTTTGGCATCAGTAATAACTTGTCTGCTGAAGATTCACCTTAGCCACCTATTACTCATTCAAACTTCACCTCATTTTCGTAGTAAGGAGGGAAGATATAAAAATCATGAATCATTCAGTAAATGTCAGGCATATATAGTATGTTCAGTGCTTCATGTGTATATTATTTGAACCCTGCCTTTTGATTTTCTGACTGACAATATCACTTTCAGGGTGAATGAATTTGTTTTCTCCAGTTCTTAAGACTGATTTGTACTCAGAAGGACAAGTTCATTGATATCTTCTATTGCTTTCCTTGATGAAAGTCAGAATCAAAACATATATGGAAACTCTTCGAATTACCCTGAGGGAAAAATCCAATTATTCTTAGGTTGACAATTCAAAATAAATTTTTAAGTATCCTCTTAATGATATAACTGAGATGTTTTAGAAACTTCCATTCCTCAATATCAGGAAAATAGAGAATTTCAACAACCTGTTTTTTCCTCTTAAAAACTGTTGGGAAAATAATAATAATAATAAAATAAATAATTAGATAAATAAATAAATAATTAAATGCAAGAAATAAAAAGGCAAGGGTTTCAAAATAATCTCTGGAAAAAGTATGTTTTATAACATTTATTGTGAGCTACTGAAACCAGGTTCAACAAAAAATAATTGAATCAGATTAATTTTATACTGCTGATGACAAAATTTACTGCATAATTTTATTATACAAAAAAGTTATTCCGGGGATAACTTTCAGCAGTATGAAAGATATGAAATCCATATTTTTGTATTGACACAATGAACTGCTGCAGCATCTTGCAGGATTTTAACTTACAAATGACAAAATTATTTTCTATTGTTTTCCTGAAGAAGTTATTATTATGATTCTATGATTCTTGAATGAGGAAAACATTTGCTTAACACACTACTATTCCATTTTCCTCATATTTGAAATCTAAATATGACACTACATTTTATGGTAGAATAAAATAAGAGCATGTATGATACTTATTAAAGAGTTCTATTGTTTTCACATAAAGCTGAATTTTTTAAAGGATAAAAATAAAATTTGAGGTTTAATTTAATAATTCATAATGTGATTCAGAGTCAGACCTTTCATATTGTTGTTCTCAGTTTTTCTGTGTCCTATATTTCCATACTAGGGGATGGCTTCTGTTCTTAATGTTGTATTTTTCTCTTCTTCCTTGCTACATGTATATGTATTTCTCCATTTGCTCCTGCAGGCTGTCATGATAACAGCAAACTGTTGATATTTCCAGATATGGTAGAGAAAATTGGTAAAGTTATGCCAGAAACTTTTTTTTTTTTTTAAAGTTCTTGAGTGCACACTTCTGAGATGGGCATCTGAAGATGTCCCTGTTTGCTGCAGGGGGGTTGGGCTAGATGACCTTTAAAGATCCTTTCCAACACAAACTATCCTATGACTCTACAATCTTATGTGTACACACCTCAAAGACAAATTCTGCTGTTCTGGGTTTGCTTGTAGTTGCATCATTATCAAAACTATTAATTATCTGGTTTCTGACATCATTTAGCACTTCAAAATTCTTCTAGGGGCTTGAAACAACAGTCAATATCAGGGATCTGTTATCTCTTTCACATATAAGAAATTCATTTAAGCATGTTGGTAATTTCTATTCAAAGAATTCAGTGACAGAGGGCAGATAGTCTACTACAGCCATGTTCCATTAGAAAACCTGAGCAGAGAAGCCCGCTTTCTTAAACACGGTGAAAATCAAAAAGAAATGTCTCAGCCTCAGTTTCGAAGTTTCAGGTCTCTCACTTACTAGTAGTTGATCCCAGCCTCTGTTTCACAGTTTCTTTTTCAGGAGAAGTCTAAAGATTTCTTCTCTGGATGTTCTTGAGTTTCTGGGTTTCCTTGAGTTTCTGATTTTTCTGAATTTCTTTTCATACACATTTTCTTTCACATAGGTCTGTAAGAACACTCCAAAACAATCACTGTGCCTACATTTTGCTTGCTATGGGAACTTTTAAAAAGCCTTTGTACGATTTTACTTCTCCAGTTATGGCTATATTGGGTAGCAGTTCTTGATATTTAAGCTATTCTTTAAAGAGTTCAATCATTTTTATGCTTATCATGAGTGAAGAGCAGCTGTTGTATCCACTAGATTAATTGCAGTTAATCCAAGTCACCATGATTGCAAAAATGATTCCAGAATAAAAACATTATTTTATTTATTTGATGTTATATAGCAGAGAGAAGAGTCAGAGCCACAAGTGCAAGCTCATCCGCCCAGCCCAGGTGCCTGGCTGCCTGTGCCAGCTATTATGGTGCAGTCATTTAACCTTGGATCAAACTGCCAAAAGAGCTCTGTGATGAGAAAGAACAGTGAGGAGCATCACTGGAGGCTTTCCCCTTTGTGTTCAGAGGCTGCACTTAAGCTCAAGCAGTTTGCCTTTGGCTCTTGCCTCAGCAGTGTTTTAGGAGTGTTTGTGTGTGGCTATTTATTTTGCTGACCTTGACCTACTGATGTGACTTCCTGGCTTGACCTGGGACCTCCCTTGTCATGCAGACCTGTCTGGCCAGCTGACCTGTGGTGGCTGACCATGGTTATCTTCACCAGACCTGGTCTGCTTTTTGCACATGGGTACTGTGGGACTGTTTGCTCTTCCAGGGGTCCTCAAACTACAGCCCATGGGCCAGATACGGCCCCCCAGGGTCCTCAATCTGGCCCCTGGTATTTACAGAACCCCCCTGCCCCCCTCCCCCCCCCCGCCAGGGGTTGGGGGGGAAACCAAGCAGCCGCAGATGACTGCCTGCCACTTCATCCGCGCCGGCCCCCTGTTTAAAAGGTTTGAGGACACCTGTCTGCTCTTGTCAGTGTGGACACTGTCCTGTCTGCCTTGCTTTTACCTTTGGCTCCTGACTTGCTTTTCTTTGCAGAGCACCCCTTGCCTTGACAGCAAGGGTTAAAGCACAAGTACACGCAACATGTATATTTTGCATTTTTATAGATATCTACATTTTTTTATTCTATTTCATTGAAATGTTTCTTAATTGCACTTAATGTGCCCCCAGAAGTCCTTAAAGGACATGTAGAGCGTGCTTCCCTGGTGTAAGATGGCACCTCAGTGTGTTATGGCCTTGCACTTTGATGTAAATAGTTACAATAGAAAACTTTTTACTGGGGCAGCAACTTCAGATACTTAAGCATAGTTATCTACTGGTGTGTTTGGAGTCTGCTGCCTCTACAATTACTCTGATTATCAAAGTTCAGGTGCCTGATTGCCTTCTGAGTGCCAGAATAAGCAATAACAGACTGGCTGACTCAGCTGAGTAAGGTTAAATAGTTGATAGTGGAGGCCAAGTCAAAATCAACAGTTTATGTCTTAATCTTATCTTTAAGCCTGTACATGTTTATATGGGCCCAGACTGAAAAAGAAATTCACTAAAATAAATCCAGTATCATCCTGTACCCACTTTCAGGAGTCAGCATCTTTCCTCTACCATGCATAAGTATTAGTGAACAAAGAAAATATTTTAAACTGTAGGCTGAATTTGATAGGTCTTCTTAAGGGAATATGGGAACTCTCACAAAACTTAGGGGGGGGGGGGAAAGCACCACATGGAAGACTCTTGTGCAAACTGCGGGTTGCGATAAGTATGGAGAAGGGTAGCTTACATGTCAAAAACCTGCTGAGGAAAAACTTTAATTCGATCATAGGGTAATTGAAAATATAGCAATAGTGGTTATGATTTACATGGTTTCGTTCAAGTCTCAATTTGCCAAGTCCTGTTTCTAAATAGATGAGAGTAATTTAGCTGTACTATGAAAAAAATACTTTTGCCAGACAGTATTCTGGCAAATCTAGGGGCTTTGTATAGGATACCTCAGTATGATACTTCTGTGATAGATCCAGGTCTACACTGAAGTCTCAAAGTTGCCGCCTTCATAATTTTCTAACAGAAGTTCTTACTCATATGAGAGTTTTTCCAGGCTTTGGTATGCACCAGGAAGAATAATTAGGCCTCTGTTATTCCTTAATGCAGATGTATTCAAAGGTACAGCTCTTCACAGGGTCTACAGGGCAAACAATGCCACTAGGATCATTCTCCTGCCATGTTTTCACACAGCCAACAACTGGCAACTTAGCTCAGACATGACACTTGTATGTTGGTATACATGGACATATAAATTTGATCTACTGTTGTAATTGAGTCTCCAGTAGTCTCACATCTACCCGTGGAATTTACCTGGCTTTAGGTACAATGTAGATGTCACATGGCTGCTTTCATAGCAGTGCTTAAGATAAAGCTGACAATTCAGGGATCAGATTGTTTGTCGTTATAAGTGAAGACATTTAACATGTCTTTTGAAAGACAAAATATGTGTGTAATGTGTTGGCTTGGGTCACAGACCTGCCTGGTCTCTTTCTGTATGCTCACATCTAGTCTTTTTCTTCGTGTGGCTAAGATGGAAACAGTTATGAAGCAGAAATACTTGAACAATAAGTGTAAGTCTCCATCTTTCACTCTAACAGAGACCATCTCTCTCATGTTAGTGTTCAAGACTTCTAGATGACTGAAATCCCAGTCCCACACTGCTTAACAGATTTTATATGCAGCAATAAAAAAAAAAAATAATGGCAAAGGTGCTAGGAAATCCATCTGTAAAGAGGTAAAAAAGATTAATATTGTAAAGGTTTGCTGAAGCAGACCACTGTTTTGGGACATCTGGGAGGTTATATCTGCATCAGGAAAACATGAGCGAGCACTTAGTATTTCACTGTCGCTATGGAGCCTAACAAAACTATTCACTGAGCTCTGCACAAGCAGTAAAGAAAGCTTTTCAAAATGTCACCCTACATCTGACAGTGATAGAAAAATGGAATCTCAATTAGTTCAGCATGTTTTCTAATAAACAAGATATCTGAGTATTCCCAGTGGAGGAGTACCATCCCATTCCCCTCTATGGCTCATCTCTTCATGAAGATCATTTCTTCTAATGAAAGCAAGTATTGTTCATAATTCACTATGTGTCTGACATCAGAGGTGAAATAATTAAAATCGGGGAATTGGCAGAGAAGTTTTAAAATCCAGAGACAACACAAAATGCAGTAAACAGCGAATAATAAAAAAATAATCTCAGCGGCCTTTCAAAGCAGTTTATTTTCAGAGAATGGCACCAATAGAATGAGAAACTGTACGCGACAGACGTTGAAAATATTTGCACATATGACTTAAATAAAAACAATGTAATTATTTAATAACTCAAGTTAAACATTAATGGAAAGATGGCAGTATGGCAAGAAAGGATTCACAAAGTTTAACTCTTCAAAACCAGTGCATTACCATTTTATTTTCATTCATGGTAAAGCAATTAATTCTGCTGCCTTAGATAGTCAAAATCCTAATCTTTATTATGCAAATACAGACAGTAAGCATCCTACTAAAAGCTCTTGATAGTTTTTATAGTGCAACTTACAGACCTGCAAAGAATGAAAATGTGTCCTATAAATGGTAAAATTGTCTAGACTAGATTTCATGAGCTAATACTTCAAAGCTATTGCACTGATGACCATCTCAATAGCTTAGCAACAGCTGCTGGAAACCTAAGTTTTTAATAGTCAGTGTTAAATATTAGTGTGGAAAGTAACTTTAGAATTGAAAGTTGTATATGTTTAAACATAATTTTTCACAAACAGTGTATATAGTTTTCCTTCACTTGGTCTTCTTCACAGAACAGCTTGAAAATATCTTTATCTCGTTGCTAAGTAGTTTTCCTGTGTTTAGCTCCAGCATTTATTCAATTCTGATTTATTGAATAGTTCTCAGGTACACCAAAATTCTTTTTTGTACTTCAGACCTATATAGTAGATAGATTATTCATCTATATTCTCATCTTTCCAGATCCTAAGAGGATATGTGTTAAAAGTAGGCTGAAGATATGGGTATAATTTATCATTACCAAATTATCACAAAATCAGGCCACAATAATTTAAATTTTTAGTAGAATTTTTAAAACAATGTTTTGCTAAGTGTTTTCTTTCAGTATCTTCCTTGTTACAGATACCTCATGAATTAATTAAAGCTTATATAACAAGACACACTAGTTACCCTACACTGCCACATGTAGACAGGTCTAATAGATCTTTCATGAGGAGCGTTCAGGCATGATGTCCTAGAATATCATGACCCACCAACATCAGAGCTGTAGTTCCTCAGCCCTGTATTGTCTCCAAACATGCTCACAGCTGCTGCACTGTGCCACATCCCAGGAGTCATGGATAGACCAGAGGCTCTCTTGATACTAGTGATAATGACCTCTACTGCTCATTCCACTTTCAGTTTGCCTGAGCCATACGTGATGTGCACTCTCACAGGGTTTCAGCTCACATAGCCTTTCAGCATGTATAAGCACACTACGCAAGCTTACTGCAGCTGGCAGAGATTGTGACACAGGATGAGATAAAGGAAGAAACAAAAGGTGTCAGAATGATCTACATGGGCAAATTGTTGCAGCACAGTAGTTCAATGTCACTGAAGTCGTCATGTTCATCACCTTTGGAGAGGTGTGCCAGCCACATATCCACCTAGCAGCAGTGGATGCCAGTTACGGCATGCAAACAGTATTGTCACACTCTGGAAGCAAGGGGCATAACTGAATCAGAGCTGCAGATACATATAGTACATATTTCCTCCAGTGAAAATCTCCCAGACTTTATTATTGCAGTTAGTTTGTCTAACAATCACGAGGACAAGTTCAGTAGACAAACGCCAGTTCTGCTGTCCGTATGTATGATGCCCACCTCCTTTGTCACTTTGGGATATACCTGTTGGTTATATGAACGTACATAATTGCATTAATTGTTCATAATTTATTTATATCATAACAGTTGTACTTTCCGTCAGCTTTTCTGTTCAGGTCCTGCAGCTACATTGTGTGTAACTTTACTGAGAAAAACCACGGAGAATTCAACCACATTTAGTATTCCCACTCAGTTTCCACCAAAACTGTGAGGGAATCTGCACATCTACTATTAAAGGAGGTTTGTCAGGCATGTTGCAGGGGACTGTGGGATATGTCATGCCTGACATCATTCAGGATGGATGCAAGTAAGTCATAACGCAAGGTGTACATGGGCTGGGATAACTCTTGGAAAGAACGTACACACTGACCTAGCCTGTAACCCCCACAGAAAAAGAGAGGCAACCTCCTCAGTTGCAATAAACACATTAATTTTAATCAGTCCAAAACTCACAAACATAAGGTAAAATCCTTTCTAGAAAAGAACAAGATACAGGGAGTATCCATTAACTAACTCCCCCCACAGATTTAATTAACAAGATTAGTGAACTCAGTGTGCTTTCCAGGTATGCTTGTTCTACAGAAGGGAGAATGCTACAAAATATGTTTTCACAGAAAGCAGAGAAAGAGAGGAGAGAGGGAGAAAGGAGGAAGAAAGAAAGGCACACTGCAGGGGCAAAACTACTTTGTATCAGTTTCACTGGCACCTTAGTGAATTTTATTCATTTGCTAGGAATTTCTTTTGTTTGGTTTGCTTTCTTTTGTGTTTTATCTTTTTTAATTAATTGTGTTAGCTTGATGAATGCAAGAGTCAAATTCCACACATTTTTACTGTCACCTTCCTCACAACTCAAAAACTTATGTAAAATCCAGAATTAAAATAAGCAAGCCATAATTGGACCAAATCACAGAATCTGCAATAATCTGCACTAACCAGAAGTCTGTGCCCATGTGGACTAGTAAACTTAGGTCAAAGTAACAGCAACAAAATTACTTATGACACAATACACTTAAAACTACACACAGAAGTAAAGCACACAATACCGATTATTTCAACAAAAGGAGAAAATACAGAAAAGCTACAGTAGACATGCACACTTTCAAACTCTTCCCAGCACTTATTAAGAAGCAGACATAAAGAAGTACTTTATTCACCATATAATCATACATAAAATATTCAGTGTTTTAAAAAAGAAAGATAATACAGAGAGGTAGGACTCCTCCATTATGGAAATCATATGGAAAGAAACAAAAACTATTTCCAAGCAATATTACAGTTTTCATAGAGAAGTCACTATTTTAAGGTTTGTCCATGACATCCATAATAAAGTAGATTCCCAGAAGCTGTACATCATCTGTAGTTAGCATTCATGTAATTTTCAGCTAATCATACCACTTTTCCCTCAGCCACTCAGTCCTGTAAATTCAAAGGCATTGATGTAGTCAGGGTGGAAAGGAGCAATTTGTAAAGGCTTCATTTCACTCTCTGTATGAAGGTAGAGCTGGAAAATACTAATCCCAAGAGAAAAGCTTAACAGTTATGTCAAAATCTCAGGAGGCAAACATTTACAATTGATAAGACTGATTTAGACAAAGGATGATCTGTCATAGGTGAAAATAAATTAATGTCAAGTAGCATGTACCATTTATATAATGGACTAGGAAAGAGGGAAAGTGTGCAATGCATAAGCAAAAAAAGTCTGGTCAGTCAGGCTCAAAATATTTAATACTCAGTCAGAAAAAAGCTCTGAGGACCACTTGGAATCTTTAGTTAAGTTTCTCATTAATCTTTAAACATGACTCATTCTGAAACAATAAAAATAATAAAGAAAACCTGGATCTAGGCCAAAAGCTTCTACTGCTGTAAATAGATAACCAAGGGCAAGAACTTTCTTTTATCCACAGAGAAATCCCACAACCAGAATACTAGCAATAAAACAACCACAGATTAAAAACAAGTTATCAGAAACACAGCAGTGAAAGGTACAATATACTTGATCGATGAATTGTGGAGTGTCTGTAATTCTTCAATTCATTTGCCAAGTCTGCAGACAGAATCTTATATCCAGAACAGAAAAGAAAATTGGGTTCAATTCCACAAACAACAAAGGTCTCTTTTCATGAGCAACAGGGTACTGTCCTCCAGCAGCCAGGAAACAATTCCCTTTCTCACACACATACTAGTATTAAACAAGAAGGATGGAAGAAATCCTGTGGATGTTTACAAATTAAGAGGGTGATAATCAATGTGAAGGTTTTTCTAAAAGATTGCTGCTGGGTCATCGTCATGTGTCCCTAGGGAAAAGAAACTTTTGTGAAGCACGTTCTCCCCAGTCAAACAGAAGAACTTCTAATGCATCTCTTTGCAAGACTGTCATAAGTTCAGTGAAAGCACTACAAAACTTTTACAATTTTACTTCTCTGTCAGCATACAGTCAACATGAAATAAGACCAAAAAGTTGTATACAATGAATCTCCAGGTGGTGCATAGTCTTCCATTGCAACCTGAGGGTGGGAGCCATATGGAAACGTTACTATGGTATAACGTACCTCTGATGCAAGCACAAAAAAATCCTTTCACCTTTCTTTCAAGTCAATGCCCATGAGTCAGTTTTTCAGTTTGAAAGAGCCACCCCAGGTTTTACTACCTATAATGTCCAGTTGTGCTGCTGGCTGAACAGGTGAAATATGGAAAGCTAGCTTCCAGATGGGTCACAGATCTACCTGTGAGCCACCCAACGGTTTATTGAAGTGTAGCTCCTTCATGGTCCTGTTTAGAAACCTGGTGGGCACAGATACAGTCCTCTGTTTCTATTCTGTGACACTGTTATCTAGTCTACTCCAGTTTGGATTCTCCCAGGTTTGTGTAACATCTAAAACTTAGGTGATGATCCCTTTCCCCCTATATCCCATCTAAAAGCCTGTCTATATGCAGAGGCCATATTCAGATGACAGGTTCCAAGGTGAGGTGATATATCTGGATTTTAGGTACCTATAGTGTAAAGAGCATCCATACCAGCTGTTCTCCACAGTTAACTGATTCCACAGTTACACGAATTCAATCTGCAAAACCTAGTTGATGGACAAAATTTGGTGTTCAGTTGTTTTAGCCAAATAAACTGTTCACTTATACTACCTAAACTCCATCATGGTTCTCAGCAAACATAGAGATGCTTAGAGTCCATCTAACTTGGTTTTTAAACTTTTTTTCTTACTTTTTTTTTTTTTTTTTTTTTTTTTTTTTTTTTTTTTTTTGTGGTGCATATTCTGTTAAGAGTGTTAGCAAGTGATCCTAATGTCTGGTTTCCAGAGCTAGCCTGTTCCCATCGTTCCCCAACTCATGCTTCACTGCACAGGAACACTTGCTGACTGCTGTTTCAGGAGAACAGGTAATTAACTACTTGGGAAACCGTATATGAGGTGCCTGTCTATCCCTTATGTCACTGTTAAACAGGGCTGCTGACTGGGGCCTTAACTTTTCATCCCCACAGACTTTTTATGATGTCTTCATCTGCACAGTCTTCATTTCTGTTTTGAAAACTATCCTAAAGCTTTTTAACCAATTCATAGCCAAAATGGCAATTTTACAAAATTAAAATATAGAGCACAAACTGGAAGAACCATAATGATGTGTTAGGTCTAGGAAAATGCTAACAACTTCCATAACCCCAAGCTATTACAAGTGCTTCATACCTTTATGATCCATTATATCCATGCAGCATACCATACAGTGAACTCTGATGTGTACCTACTGTCCCAAGTTGGTATGTAATTATAATACAACTTGCATTTGGACAGTTGTCAACCAGATAAGCTGTTGGATTTCTGCATATCTTTGGCTCAAAGGTGAAGCAGAATTTGCCATGTAGCAAAGTATAGCCATAATTTCAAGTCAAAGATGATAACTGCTGAGGATCAGATTCTGGCGTGCTTTGTGGTTCCCGTCTGCAAAGGCCCATCAGTGCCGGCAGCATACATCTGAGCAGATTGGGAACTAGGGAAATAAAAGACAACCATAAACTTCTGTTATACTATTAGGATTGGAAATCCAATGACACACAGTTAGATGACCTGCATGGCATGGCAGATGACAGCCTTGTTTCCCCAGGGCCCAAAAGGAAGGATGGGAAAGAGTGTGATTATGCCATAGGTTAGCAGATACACTGATACATCAGAGGTGATGCTTCCATGGCAGGGGATAATACAACCAATCACTGAAATTTAGCCACAAACTTGTGCAACATTTTCTTAAACACTATATAACCACTTACTAAACCTGCCTGTCAGAGGTGAAAAATTAAATTGCTACTAGTGCATATTTAACAGTGAGTACATCTTCCAAATTAACTAGGGCATTCCTGTTAACCAGCACTACTACTGTACAGTATCCTGATAAGTTGGTTCCATTGTAGGATTGTGAAATTACTGTGAAAACCATACTTCAGAGACTGAGTGACAGTAAGGTTACTTATATGAAGAGCAAAGTTACATATACTGATGTTTTCAGCACTTATTTGTATCATTTTTCAGGACTGTAGGTTAAAAAAATATGTAAAAAGTATATACACTTTGCATAATGAGAGAATTACATTTGTTAGATCATGGAGATTTTTAAACCTCACCTTGTGCAGTTTTAGAGAATGGTCAATTTACTGTAGTCTATGAAGAGTTAAACCAGAATTTCAGTACTTGGGAAGAACTGGAAAAGAATGTATACATACACTATATGCATATTTCATTAAGATGTAAGTTAGGGAATATAAATACAGATACACTATATATAATATATTTACATGTATAATATAGTTACATGTAGAGGAATGAAGGCAGTGGTTTGATTGGCATTGATGGTATGCAGCTGTGGCCTTGTCTCAGAGGCAGTGGGTTGATTGACATGGATGATGTGCAGCTGTAGCTTGTTCCCACAAAGAAGTTAAATAGCCCTGAGGATGGTGGGAAGGAGAGGCTGTATGGAGGAGGGGCTTGGAGAAGGAAGAACCTGGACAAGGATGAGTGTGGTCTGGCTTCCAGAGGATGGAGAAACACTGTGGACAGTAGAATCTGACCAATGGTAAAGCCTTGTTGCAGTTTGCTAGCTTGCCTGTGCTGTGACAGATATATACTCTATATAATGCATTTATATACACATACATTTTAGATACATTGAAGAATATAAAGTATATAACAATTTTATTTTTTAAGAAGGATGCAAACCCAGTGTATTATTCATTACTAAAGTAGAGTTTATATGTTTGAAAGCATACTGACAGCTATCAAACACTGAATCTGAAGCTGCTGTAGCTGTGAGGAAGAGTTATATAAGGGGAAATATTTGTGGAGTCTTTCTGAAAGTGAATTTTAAAAAGGGACTAAAATCCTGTTTTGAAGAAAGACCTGAATGCAGCAGTTAAGCATACTTATCACAATGAAACAACTCCCAGTATTCAAAACTGAGAAAAATATCAGATAGTCACAGCTAAAGGGAAGTACAGGAAAGTGAAAACAAAAATGCTGAGAAAGAATCTGTAATCTACAATTTGTTCAAATACATACTTTTCCTTCTCTGAGAGTTACTTTTTCTGAAAGTGCTAGCTTTGTTTCTAAGACTGAAATGTTAGCAGATCTGGGCATTAGTTTAAAACCACTGAGGTCATGTTTGGGTTCTTTCTGACCTATTTATCAGGATATTCATGGTACTGAATGTAAATGATAGGACCAAAATGGAATTATATAGTCTATCTCAACAACATGTGGACTGCATCATGCAGAAGTATACACTCTTTGCAATAAAATGAAGAACAATCTGTTTATTTTTAATACACAGAGATCCATAAGGTAAATGTATAAGAGGCCTTGTTTATGAGGGGTTTTATTTCTTGAAATGTGTAGTAATAGGTTCAAATTGTTTTTTACTTGGTCTCCTGACCACCTTACCCCACCTTCAGTTCCAGAGAGCTCGGGTCTATAACAACTCCCTTGCATACCTCACAGTCTTGCTATATGTCATCAATACATGGTTTCGTAAGTGCTGCAACATAAGCAAAAATACCCAACAATCTGAGTGAATTGATTTCCAGCGGTAATGACACTGAGAAAATCTGTAGAAAAGATAAGAATACAGTCTTTGCAGGATTTAATATAAAATAATAACATGCTTTTCATTTTTATACTGATATTAACCTCACAACTTTTCTTATTTTTCTCATTGTTTTCATAAGCTTGTGAAGAAAACACTATTGAGGCTGAATCCATATTTTTCTTGCTTTTGAAATTACGCAGTATAGAAAATGAGGTGTTAAAAGAAAGACCAAGTGTGCTCTTCATCCAAACAGCAGCATTATTCCTACTGCTATGTACTCTATACTTCAAAGTGAGTGATCTAAATTTATATCCAATCTATGTATTAATTTTTAATGTAATGTGAATCATAGGCAAGATCAAGCTGATGTATTGTATTTTGCCTACAGGGCATTCTTCTTTTGCAAGCAGAAAATTAAACCTGTTCCCATTACCTGTTGTGTTTCAGTCTTAGGGCCTAGTTGTCACAGTCCAGTCTGAACTGATGGGCTTGTTTCGGTTTTTTTAATTACTTGTTGATTCTCAAGAGGAAAAAGGCAAAATCCTCTGTTATTCAATACATAATCTATATTGCTGTCAAAGAAAAGTGGAAGTTTTGATCTGAATATCAAACCCTCCTATTCAGAAGATGTTACTCCTGCAGTCTGTTTTGAAAGATCTAATATATACATTCGAAGCACTAATCTGGTCTGCTTCTTTGTGTAAGGGACGTTTTAACTACTGTGTTCATGTGCAAACACCAGATACAACGAAGCAGCTCTAAAGAAGACTTTTCCATGATCGCTGAGTGCCTTTGTGCCTTTGAGTCACTGAAAGAATGTTAGTTATCTAGATTATCTTTTTAGTCCTGGTCCCAAAACATACAGAGATGCTGGGAGTCTCAAAACACACCATGCCATGTGTGTTGGCTGCCCACCTGGATTTCCTTTGCTTCAAAAGGATGGTGTGGGAAGAGGTGGTGCACCTTGGCTCTTCTGTCTGGACTGAAACAGGGAGAGTAGTACACTTCAATCCTTCAAGCTAGACGCTAGTCTCTAAGTCACAACAAAAATGTTGTACTGTTTACCATCAAAGGGCAACTGAGACTTTCTTTAACCTTACTCATGTTCTAGGAAAATTGTACAGTGTTCCCTTTTAACAAACCCATGACTTGCTTTCTTTCATATTCACTTTCCACAATTGCTAAAGGCATTATACAGGACATGGACTAAAAATTCAGGAGTTTTCATAGCCTAAACAGAAACTGAAAATTCTATAGAAGTTCTCCATGACTTTGAGACATTTTCAGACTTTTCAGTTACTTTTAGTCTTTTTAGAAGATTCTTGGCTACAACTAGATTGCCAAGACACTGAAGCAAAGACATTAGAAGAGGAAAATTTCTAATAAAAAAATACTAGAAGCTCATGAAAAGCTGTATCTTAGAAATTGAATCCAGACTCTTAGATCATCATTCAGCATTCTGAACCTGCATACATTTGCATTCACAGTCACAGCAAATTTAAATACATTACTGCTTTCTTGCTGGGGGGAAAAAAAAAAAGAAAAAGAATAATTTAGGGTGAAGAGAAATAGAAAAGAAAGAACTTCAATTTCGTTCAACAAAAAGAAATGATACAGCTTCTTCCACAGGTTTTATAGGTGGCATTGTTGTTTGGGACTGTATTTTGCATATACAAGTTTTTTGTAAGTTTAATTAATGAAGAAGGAAATTTGACTCTAAATCCTGGGGTTTATTTTTACAGTATTCACACAACTTCAGGTTTTGTACAATACTTTTTTCTAAACCCAAAGTCTTGAAAAACAATCTTCCTTCAATGAAATTATCTGACCCAATAATAATTTTTTATTAGTATTCATATTGATAAAATATGTAAGTGAATGAATTTCCAATTAATGTAAATGTATATTTAAGTTCATAACTGTAACATAATAGTCCTACTGTATGCTTGAGAACCTTTTGAACAAATAATTGAACAAAAAATAAAAATTAAAGACTTGCAAGATATTTTCAGGGTAACAATAGTTTAGGTGGCAATCTCTGCAGACTTCTGCAGAACGCATATAAAAATGTAAATAAATATTGATTTCCTTGCCCAGTTGCTTTAACAAATATAATGCTTTCCTGTTCTTGAAATACTAAAGGAATATATATTTTTGTTTATTTGGAACCAGACTTTAAAACTGGGCAAGCCTTATGTGGCAGAAATAGGGGGAAGGTACAAACATATTATAGTTAAAAATATCATATGCAAGTAATCTGTCATTTTTCTCAATTTCCTCTGGAACTGTAAAGGAATTTTTAGGCTCCACCTCTTGTCATTGTTCCTGCAAATGACCTCTTTCTCCACTGTTCCTTCACTTTCACAACTTCTGCTCCCAGAGAAGAAAAATCTCCAATGTTTTAGGAGATGTTAACCCATAAACATCAGTAAGTCACATTCTTTCCTTCAAACATTTTTGTCTTGCGTAGTTAAATTAACATCATTATCTTCCCAGCACAGTAAAAATTAAATAACTCTTTTCAGATTCATCAGGGCTTGGAGGCTAAATTCAATTCAGCTTTGGGGGGGTTCAAAGTGGAACCTGATGTAGTCACAGTGCTCCAGTCTTTGCTGTGACATCTTTGGAAATAAACCCTTAGTTTAAAAGTTTTACAAGAGCAATCATGCTATACAATAGTGTAATGATAGTTCTTGTCATTGGTCATGACTTACTGTACTTTCCATAGAGATCTTCAGAATTTACTTGATTCTACTTAAAATAACTGAACAGGTAAAAATTAATAGGCTGGTAGGGCCCATGTACGAGGTGCCACAAGAAAATAAGCTTGAGGATTACTTTTTTTTCAATAACTGTAGCTGTCCTTGAGGATTGGTATAGGTTCCTCTGCAACCAATTGAAGTAAACCGAGAAGGAAGTACCCTCCCCGTTGGACTTCCACCTTATATAGCATTCTTCTCAAGCTAGAATGAATGTCTTAACTGTTTTGCACATTATGAGCAAGCAAAAATAAAATGAGCTATTGCAGAAGTCACTGCTCTTGTTTGAGAGGACATTTCATCCCAGTCAGCAGCTGGACAGTTCTCAGTCCCTGATACTCTGTGTCTCTGTGCAAGCGAGATGTTATGTTTTGACCGGAGGAAGAAGCATGTTAGGTTGAAAATTACTCGCACATTGCAGAGTTTCCATTGAGAATATGTATTTCATAACCCATTAATTTTTTATATACACTATAGCATTACCAACTAGCAGCCTGATACTAGATTTTTCAAATGGCATTGCAGTATATACAGATGCCGTAAAATTGTCTCTCCTTCCATGAGAAAACTATCATTGTGATTCATTGCAGATTCAGAAGAGAAATATAAACATGTGGGAGTACAGGAAGGGTGCAACCCACAGCCTTTCCAGTTCACATAATGAAATTCACTTCTGAAGGATGTCATACGTCAGAGAATTATTTATATACATATAGAAGTGACACTTGAAAGCAGAAATTAGCTGTTAAACTATAAAATAGGTCTGAAAATATTTTTTGCCTGTAGGTCATCATTTTATAAAGGAAAAGGATGTACAAAGACCTTTATACACATATTAGGTTCCTTGCTCAGCACCAGATTCTTAAAGAAACAGTGAGTTGCAGTCATCTTTCCCACTGCAGACATCTAAAAGTTGTACGTCTGGGGTGAATACCTCTTTTAACCTTCAGTAGAGAGAGAGGCTTTTAGGATTAAATTGCTCCCTTCCTTTAAGTCCCTGTGTCTGTTTACTAATAACAGAGGAATCACAACAGGAATGATTTAGGTTAATACTTTCAGGCAATTAAGTTACTGACAATGTATCCCACAGAGTGACAACTTAGTGCTCTGCTTTGCCAAGCTGCCAATCGGATGATCTGTGGCACTTATCGGGATTAGGTTTAAAATTTCTTTCCTTCTTAGGCACTAGTTTTACTAACCACAGAGGAAAAGATAACCATATTTTCATTCCCATCTGAATTATCCTTAAATGAATAGTATTATCCTAAATGGAATGTAAAGCTCAAAAGAGATGCTACTACTGCAAAATTTTAAACACAGAATATGTAGCTGGATTTTTAAATGTGTACAGCAAACAATTTGTAATTTCTAATCTAGAGCATTTCTCAACAAGACCGCCAACAAAATAAAGTAGTGCAAGCACATGAAACGGGAAATAGCACAGTAAACATGATCTTAAATAAACTCTCAGCAAATCAAATAAATACAAATTGGCTTTGTAAATAAAAATATGATTGTGATGTTACTTATGTTGAAAACAGAAGAATAATAATGAATACTGGAACTCAGTTCTGCTTCTAGTAGTTGAACTCGGAAGCAGTTGCCTTTGGATTCAGTGAAAGTAAGCTCCGGCACCTCCATGTCTTCCTTGTAGTGAGGCACCCAAAATGGTGCATACTACTCAAGGTGTGGCATCGCCAGTGCCAAGTACAAGGGGACAATCACTTCCCCTGTCCTGCTGGCCACAGTTTTGGATACAAGCCAGGATGCTGTTGGCCTTCTTGGCCACCTGGGCACACTGCTGGCTCACGTTCAGCCAGCACCCCCAGGTCCTTTTCCACCAAGCAGCTTTCCAGCAACACTTCCCCAAGTCTGTAGATGACTGCACGTATTTGTCAGGAAAAAAATTATAAATTTATTAAAAATGCATTTTTCAGCTGAAATTATTGTTAATTTTAATTCCAGTGTATAAAAAAAAAGAATACAGGCTGTTATATATATATAAAACACAGTGTTGTGTGCAAACACTAAATTCTTCTATTGGAAATACTTTCATAATAAAAAAAACATTGAAGCATTTCTTAAAAAGCAGAATTTGCTTGTCCATTATGTAGACAAAAGCCTTCAGTACTCTCTGGATCCTTCCTTCCTACACTCTTGACACTCTGCTCCTTGACCAATCACAGAATTGCAGAATGGTTGGGGTTGGAAGGGACCTCTGAAGATCATCTACTCCAACCCACTCCTAAACTAGGTTCACCTAAAGCAGGTTGCACAGTCACGTCTGGGCAGGTTTTGAATGTCTCGAGAGAAGGAGACTCCACAACCTCTCTGGGCAGTTCCAGTGCTGCCACCCTCGAGGTAAAGTTCTTCCTCATATTCAGAAGGAATTTCTTGTGTTTCAATTTGTGCCCGTTGCCCCTTGTCCTGTCGCTGGGCACTACTGAAAAGAGCCTGGCCCCATCCTCCTGACACGCTCTTAAGCTGTTTAGAATACTGACAGCATAAACAGAGTGCTGATCCTCTGCTCTCCTGATGCCCTGCCCTCTGGCCAACATTGGCAGGATGCTGCCCACATTACCCATGCATGTTGTGATTCTCTCAAATCACACCGTCATTGGTGAAACCAAGGGCTGGTGTGACTCCTGCATTCAAAAGGTGTTTGTACAATAGGGTGTTGCTGCCAGATGATCCAGACAAGTGTTCCTGGCAGTCCACCGAGCTATGGCATGATTCATAATCCTATTGGTGATTAGGTGAGTCACCCAATGGGCAGGTCACTGCTCATCTTTCTTACTTCAGCAAAATACTGTTTTATAATGTGTTGTCAGACTCCATTACTGTTTGGTTCTTCACTCCCACAGTCATACACTGGAATTACCCACAAGAATACTAGTGACTGCCTGAGCCATGCATTGTGATAAAGCCCGTGATGTAAATGTGAGCTACTTGCTTATTATACCATAGCTTGATATTTACAACAGAACCAACAGAAAAATTTGCTCAGGAACGTAAGGCTCACAGAAATTGTCTCCATAAAGGGAAATGCTGAGAGAAGCCATTCTGCATAAGCTGGAATTTATTCTCATTACCTCTACCTATACCCTAAGATGTAACAATCTTTTACAGAGCTGAAGGTTCTGTGCTCCTTTAATGGCATGGAAATCCTACTAGCAGTGAAACTACATCTTACCTTTTTTACATGTAGTAATTGAAGAATAAGAGTAGGATCAGTTTCAACAGGACTCTGCAAATAAGGACTTGTGGGAAAGCTGAACAGTTCCTGCTGCTTAAAAGTTCACACTTACATTTGCCTTAATGATATCTTGCAGTAAGATTTGAAAATCACTGCCATAGTATGTTATTGCACAAAGTCATTTCTAGTTAAATAAAGGTTAAACATAGATTGTGCCTGGTTTAGTTGGCATGATTATTGGTGTGTTCTGAATAATTACAAAAATTCCTGAATTTTTTATTGGGGGGGGGGGGGGGCAGGGGCAGGGAAAGGAGGATTTATGACTATGCATTAACTAAAGCTGAACTTCAGCATTTTGCATTTTCAAGCAAACTTTGTGTCAAGACTAAAAAATCATTCTATGCTCATTAATAACATTGCAACCGCAGAGCAAAAAATGCAATTCATTCTTTCCCTGGATTGTATCGTACACTAGAATCTTTGAACTAATTTGGAATTGTTTACATTTTAATTTCCATTTAAGGAAATTGGCCAAATTAAACTTTAACATAATCAACAGGATGAAGCACTAATAAACTTGGAAAAAATATTAGAACAACATGGCCTGTGATATTCTGAGGCATTACATTTATCAGCTGGACCCAATTCTATCACAGAAACATCCTTCCTGATCTGTGAAAATTCAGTTTGTCACATTATCCTGTTAATTTTTTAAGTTTGCTTAACACATTTGCATGACCACAGCTTCCCACCTCCTTTTTCCTGATTATATTTTTATTTGATGCCTCAACAGATATCTAGATTACCTTACTTAGAGAAAGACCATTAATTTTGAAAATTTACGTCCTGGATAGGATAGAAATTAAAGACTGCAGAGACTGAAAAGTCCTTTTCATGTTTTTGTAGTGCAGATTAAGTCAGCAATTCCGAAGACTGCACACACTGATTTTGTAATATTTACAACACAAAACCCCTTCAATGAACATCAGTGTCTCTAGGGATGACATACTAGCTCCTTCAAATTTAGTAGCATTGACATGAGTGGGAATGAAATCAGGTATTTGTGATTTGTGAAAAATTTTGAGATCGAGCTTGCAAAACATAGGAAATACTTTCCAATGGCATGCATACCTAACTTGTTGCAAACACAGTAGTTCACAATAACTGGTCGGTTTTTTAAGACAATTGACTGCTATACTAGTATTGAAAATGGTAGTATGTTTAAACTCCTAAGATGGCACGAATGTAATATTTTTGCCATGATGATGCTAGAATGTGCTCTTATTCTCTACTTGCATGCATCAGAATTTTAAGTCATTCATTTTTCTAAAAAAATATTATTAAACTAGTTTGAAGATATGCCTGAGAAGTCTGATTCTTAATTATACAGACATATGCATATACCCAGTTTTATAATATAGGATGTGAAGTCTTAAGTCAGAGCCTTTCCTATATCTAAGCTATTTTGATTCTATTTCCTTATATCAGACATTTGGTAGGAACCATGTTATTTCTCAAACTGTCCACCTTGCCTGTATGCATTTGAGAATACAGCTGAATAAAGATTCAGTAAAATATTTGATTTACTGAACACTGTGTAAAAACCCTCCCTCAGAAATTTTCTATGCAGTTTTAAGTAATCTCAGTTTATAACATAAAATGGTTATTATCTTTATACTGCAAAGGAACACTGACATGATCTTTTGCATTTTTGCATGCAGTCTTTTGATTCTCATTTGTATATCAAAATTATCTTTTGTTGTTTTATTCATTTGCCTATAGTAGGCAACTGCTTCTGATTTAAACAGAGAAGCAGAAAGGCTTACTGTACAGAAATGTCATAATATGCTTAAAGCTCTTTTCTCAGTAGAGTCCTAAACATTCACAGTAGGATCTTTGTTATACACAAGATAAAATCTGTGATCTTTTAAAAGATCAAAATTATCATCACTCAGTCTGGCTCTGCTCATCTTTTTTCATTTCCATGAAAAATATTAAAATTAAATATTGCCATTTTCAAAATTGAAATTGGTCATGTTCGTTTTTGGATATGTTATGCAAACATATTTATTCTTCTGAGATTGTTGTGGTTTATGTCAGCTTCTTCCCTCAAGGCTACTCTGAAATATAAATTCCATTTCAAAAGATTCTTTTTCAAAGTTCTGGACCATCCTTCTCATTTATAACCATAACCACCAGCAATCCCAATAGGACCTTTCATAGTTGTTGTAATTTAACCCCAGCTGGTAATTAAGTACTATGCAGCCACTCGCTCACTCCCCACTCACGCAGAGCATGGGGAGGAGAATAGGAAAGGAATGTAAAACTCAAGGGTTGAGATAAGAACAATTTAATAATTGAGAAAATAAAAGCAAAAGAAAAATGATAATAATAGTTTTAATGAAAAGAAGTGAGAAGGGGAGAGGAATGAAATCCAAAGAGAAGGGAGGAAGGAAAACAAGTGATGCACAATACAGCTGCTCACCACCAGCTGACCAATGCCCTGCCAGTCCCCAAGTAATGATCAACCTGCCCCAGCCAACCTCCTCTAGTTTATATATCGAGCATGACATCCCATGGTATGGAATACTTCTTTGGCTAGTTCAAGTCAGCTGAACTGGCTGTCCCCCTTCTCAGTTTTATTTGCCCCTATAGCCTTCCAGCCAGCAAGGCCTGAGAAACCAAAAGGTCCCTGACCCAGTACAAACACAACCCAGCAACAACTGAAAAAATCAGCATATTATCAACATTGTTCCCATACCAAATCCAAAACATAGCACTGCACTAGCCACCAAGAAAATTGACTCTATCCCTGCCAAAACCAGGACAATAATTTGGTAATTTTGCAACAGTTTATGCTTTCCTCAACTGAAACACTAACACATAACAGTCTTTCAGGTTTTGTTCAAACATTATAAAGGAGCAAAAGTAATAATAAAATAACTAATTTCAAACTCATGATGAAGTGAATCTGAAGGAAAAAAATACTTCAAAAACCTTACCAGTAGTATCAGGGAAAATGTGTCCTGACACTGTTGGATTGGCAGAACTTTTCAATCTACTCATTCCTGAATGAGCAGGAGCTACCTGGAAATGTAAAAATACTTAGCGGTGCAACTCATTTTCTCTGTACCACCCTGGACTCCCATCTCCTCCAAACCCATTTACTCCTTCAAACAGCTCATCTCCACACTCCTTCCTTTTCATTAACTGCTTTTCACCCCTCTTGCATTCCCGCTATATTGTAGGACTGTTTTGTTTCCTGTGAAACTTGCTGTTAATTATTGAAATGGCTTGTTCTTTGACTGTATTGCTTGTATATTTTAATGATGTTTAACTTAGAGCAAGCCAAATACCAGCAAGCCTTCTATGTGCTTTTTGGTCTGATGTTCTTTTTATCAGTCCTAGATGTTTGAAGACAGGTATTGAAACCACCGTGAGCATGACTACCTAATAAGACTTCAGAGGATGCTGGAGGATTTAATGACAATATTTGGGTGCCTAGTAGGGGTACCTGACTATTCATTCTCTCTGGACCATACCCGAGGGGATGCTTAGTTACCTCAACATTTTTGCATCTAATTATAGGATGTTTCCAGCGAGTTTAAGCCTTCATAGTATTTAGCTGTACTGGAAACAGAGCAGAATGCAATGCCGATGTGATCTGAAATGAGTGCACACACTTAAAACTTAGTTTATGATATGGAGAAATGGACCCTACTTACTTCATTAAAGCTCTGATGATGAAAGTATCCTATACATGAAGTAGCCTCTTCCTGACTGTGGTGGGTTGACCTTGGCTGGATGCCAGGTGCCCACCAAGCCACTCTATCACTCCCCTCCTCAGCAGAACATGGAGGGGGAGAAAATAAGATAGAAAAAAACTTGTGGGTCAAAGCAAAGGCAGTTTAATGAAGCAACAGCAAATGTCATGCATGTGGAAGTGAAGGAAAAAAAAAGATGTTATTCTTTACTTCCCAACAGTAGGCGATGTTCAGCCTCTTCCCGGGAAGCAGGGCTTCAGTACGTATAGCATTTGCTCCAGAAGAAAAATGTCATAAATAACAAATGCCCCCACCCTCCTCCTCTGTTCTCTTAGCTTTTATATCTGAGCAGGTGTCATATGGTATGGAATATCCCAGGCCACTTTGGGTCAGCTGTCCTGGCTGTGTCCCCTCCCAAGATCTTGCCCATCCCCAGCCCACTGTGGGGTGGGGGCAGGAGGGGGCAAGGCTGGAGAGGCAGCCCTGATGCTGTGCCATAGCTGCTCAGCAGTAGCCAAAACACCGGTGTGTTATCACCACCTTTGTAGCTACCAATGCTAGCACAGCACCATGAGGGCTGCTATGGGGCACAGCCAGACCCAATAAACTGACTAAAGATGAAAATATTAAAACATATCTATATGTCATATTCCTGATAGAAATTTGAGTGAGATTTAGGAACATCAGCCTAGTGAGCTCTGTGTTTCACTGCAATTTGCAACTGAGGCAAAATAGAAGCACACATCAAACATGCATTTCCAAGCTTCTTTAAGAAACAGCTTAAATAATCAGCAAGTATGTTTCCAGGGAGGCAGGGGGGATAGGGCTGGGGAGAAGAAAAAAATCCTGCTGATAACATGAAAAAAGAATTTACAACCATAATCCCCCTTAAGGTGAAAGGTACATTCAGAGTTTTTATCTACTTTCTGTAAATATTGATAATGAGGAAATTCTGATTCTTCCAGAATACATTTAGAAATATGAGTTAAATTTACTACAAAAAACCTTAAGTATGTAACGTTCTGAACAAGGAAACCAATCCTTTGCATAAACAAGTTCTGGTATTTGCCAGCTGTTCTATAGTAAGTTCACTAAGGGAAAGCTTATAGTTACTTAAGAGAACTTAAGCCCATTGTTTTTTTCTTAACCTGACAGCCTCCCCTTTAAGACATATTCTTCTGCAATAGTTCAAATATCTCATCCAACAGAGATCAGTTTATGCCAAGTCACTATTTGCATGATGGCTAGAATAACACAAACACACAACATTTTTCAATGATTAGTGAGGCGTATACAAGAATTTACTTTTTTTTTATTTTATTATTAGCTTTGGCTAACTTGAATATTTTTTCCCCAATTGTACGTCATCATTCAAGTTGTTCTCCAAACATGGACTCTTTTTCTGTCTTGTTAGTTCAATACATTTAATTATAAGTAGTTTGCTTGTGGTGAACTAAAATTTTATTGCTTAAGCTTTTATATATTGCTTTGAGGTGCATTTGGTTGGGTAGGAACTTGGAAAAAAACTCAGATTCTGTTTTTGCTAAAACATACCACAGCTCCTTGGGTCAGACTGAGTTATTGAAACTTTATATTTTATTTGCACAAAACCATGGAAGCACTAACCATATATGCTCATAAGACAAAATGCTTTTTACTGCAAATATTTCACACAAAATAAGAACTACAAATTATTCTAGCTATCTTAAGTGTCATAATTCAAATATTTCCAGTAAGTCATTGTTAACAGCACTAGAGGTACATACTTTTACAATGAGGATGAGTAAGATCTCTTAAGAAAACAACTTTATATCTACTTTGGGGTAGTTGTCAGCTTTCCTTCATATTGCTGTTCATGAGAAGGAAGCATTCATTTCCATGTACAAAATCCCAAAATATTCATAGTTTTTGTAGAAGATTCAGGTGCAGAATATACATTGAGAAAGAAATCTCGACATCCTCATTCATGCAAGCCTTGGATGCAAGCCTTGCTGCAGCTCTGGGCTATCACTCTCTCCCTTTGTTCAAGATGGAACTGTGAAGAATGGGAATTTCTTCACCAAGTTCTGACCAGGAATTGATGTCCTGATCTGGTACATAAAGTGACTGTACCATGAGACTGACCGAAGTTCTAGTGTGTACTGTCCCCAACTATAATTGATGGTCAGACTTCATCTCCAGCTTTGGGCTCATTTGACTTCTCTGCACTCCCCAGATTTTCTAAAAGTCTTAGAGGAATTCTGTTTCCCTCAGTGGGGTAAAACAACCTGCCAAAGGCTTCTTAAAATTTACGATAATATTATTTTCTTTATTCTACACATTCTAGCCATGCTAAGTGACTACCATGATGTTCACAACATTTTTAGTGTTGCTACAGTGTCTCATACAGTCAACTTACACAGATTGTAAACTTAACATGCTTGGTTTAGTTTGCTTTTCTTGTACACCAGATAAAACTTATAAATACTAGAGATGATAGTTTTGGAAATAAATCACTTTGTGTTCTACTTACTATATGCCAGTTTGATCTTGTGCTCTGTATGCTCTAACTAACCTCTAGAAGTACTGTTTTCATATTTGACTTCTGAAATGTAGTTCTTCAATACTCTATCTTGAACTTCAAAAGTAATAAAGATTTTCCTAGATTCCTAATTCTCAACTCAAAGATGGTACTTTCAGATACTGTATTTTTAACATGCCTAGCTGAAACAAATCAGACTAAGAAACTAGTCAGTGGCTTAATCAGATTTTTAAAAAATCATCTGAGTATTAAAGCCATGTCTACCTAAGCCTTCACATCCTATTCTGATTCACTATGGAGACTACCTATTAAAAAAAAATAATACACTCCCCCCTAGTAATTCTTAAAAGATGGGAATTAAAACTCTTCCATAGCTAGAACAAGTTCTTTTTAAAGAAGCAGCACAGAATGACCATTTTTTTGTGTACAAAGCCCCAGCAGTATGTTCCGTTTCCACACCAGGCCTCTCAGCTTTTCACAAAAGCAATTCTGTGCTGTGGAGTTCATAAACAGAAGTCAAATCTTCTGCTGACATTTTTTGCAAGAAAAGCTTCTAAACTGATAAAGAAATATAATGAGAAATCACTTTATTCAATGATGTGCTTCTGTCTAGTTGAATTACTTAGACGTTACATGCAGTACCAAGAAGAAGCTGACAATAAGTAGACTTCAAGATACCAGTTAATTGACAAAAACTTTTAACTCTAGAAGTGGAATTTTCTTCTGACTTCTGAGTAAATGTCTAGCCTGGCAGGGCACATAACAGGAAAAAAAAAAAAAGAAAAGACAATTTTTCATTTTTAAAAATTAATCTTCCTATATTTGCTTACATAAATGAATTTATAGTAGGTCTGTAAATTTATATAATAATTCTAATAAATAAAAGACTAACTAATCTTATGACAGTTTGTTTCTTGAGTGCCTGAACACACTAAAGTCTCATTTTTTAAAAGAAACTTACTTAAAACAACCTCCTATGTTAATGCAAAGGTAACAGCAGCTCATTTTCCCACCACCCAGAAGAGGTACTTGATTTCTTATGTAACTTCTATATTATTGTCAAGCTTCTGTGGTCTATCTATACACAGAAATATTATGCTGCTTAGATAATTATAGGATACACACTCTGGTTGTCTTTCTATTTGTTTATGTGTAAATCAACAGGAATTCATGCAGTACTGAATTACACCCATGAAAAACTAGTGAAAGTAAGAGAATAAGGCAGGGTCTGCTGGAGTCAGTTTAGAGTAAGGGCATGTAGCCTGCAGTCTCCAGGGGCTGGGAGGGGGAGTGGGAAGGGAATCTCAAAATATAGGTTGTCCAGGAAAAAGAAAGAGGCAGACTGGCTGATAAAGTATGTTACGATAATAACATGCTCCATGGAGAAATGGAAGATCTTTTATGTCTTCTAGTTAAACACAGCAGAAATGATGAGGAATGAGTGAGGAGAGGCAATGCGCGTAAGTTTCTATAATAATAGTCATCAATGACTTTCTGCAACAGAAGTTAAAAACACAAGGGAAGTCTGGAAAATCTTCCCCAAAAGTGTGTATGCTTTTTGAAAATAAACTCAAAAGAGGCCACAAATTCCATTGTGTCTGGACACAGAGATGGAAAACATCCCAAAGAACTAATTATATGAGGTTTCTTGAGACTCTCCTCCCAAGTATCATTCTTAAATAATGATGCCTTTTAAAATTAAATTCTTTACAGTTCTTGCCCTACTTTAAACATTTGGCAGCCAGAACAGGCTCTCAAAGCAGAACTGGAAAGAGAACACACATCTTAAAATTATTGTCTTCTCACAGACCTGCTTACTTAGGAACTTTCCCTAGCCTTTATCCTGCCTCTTTTGAGTGATTTTGCCCCTCAGAGTCTTCTGAGAACTACCAGTACTGAAGGGCAAGCTATGAACCTATCCCTGATCATCACAGCAATTTCATCTCATTACTAACTGATTGGTGCTGAGCTGAATCACCAAAGATTCAAAAATCAAAGATCTAAGTGCCCAGGCTTCAACATGGTTGTCCTCAGGAGAAAGGACAGGGCAAGGGACAGGACTATAGACCTTTACTGGAATGCTTTCTTCTGAGGAGATGTAGTGTAGATATTCACAGTTCTAGCAAGAAGCACAAATTTTTAACATGTAGGAACCTTGGAATACACTCTTAAAGACCACCGATGAACCACCAAAGAAAGTGCATTTAAAATTCTGTTGATGTTCTTTTATACTTAGATCTCAAACACCTGAATAATCGTTGTCCTTTCTGGAACTCCTTCAGCTGGTGTAGACAGCATAAGTTGTCTTATCAATATCTTCTGGGCAGCAACATCTATGTTATGAACAAAGACTGGGATCTCTTTTGATAAAGACCAATAATACTAACATATCACTCTAATTTAATTTGAATCAAATTAATTTCATTTAATTTTATTAATTTTATTTAATTTTATTAATTTAATGTAATTTTAATTTAATTTAATTCCTTCTATTATTGCAGAGGATATACAGGACATTGTCCTTGACTAACAAAATGATCAATCATTAAAATTTCTCTTTTGGTGACAGTGGTTAAACATGCTATAATGTTCTCAGCCCTTTTCATTAAGGGGTAAAGCTACCAGAAACTGCTACAGAGTCTGAGCATAAAATGTCATTGCATGTACATAGATGTCTGATTTTGTTGTAGATGATGAAGATGGGATAGGAGTGAGCACTACAGATTTTTTCTTATGCATATTAATCCTTTTGAATACCCAGTATATTAAGTAATCTGGATGTGGGTTTGAATTTATTAAGTCATAAGGCTGCTGTGAGCCTCTGAACTGTGTAAACGTACAAACGTAATTTGTGTAGGAATCGTGGTTAAGTGGATTATATACAGTACAACAACATGTTCAGGAAATCTCATTTACAAAGGCAGCATTTAAAAAGAAAAAACATGTGAGGAATTCCTCTCATCTAGACTAGACAGAAAAATAATGGTTTGCCTAAAGTAATATAATGACAACCATGACAGAACTGGCCCTGACCAGTACATCTTGAATATGGTAGTTTTGTAGCAAAGGAAAAGTATGAAAGAGTTGTTGTCATTGTTGTTACTAAAGAAGGACAGAACCAGAAAAAGCTATAGAGTTGAACACTGATATTTCCTGGCAAAGTGCAGTAATCATGTATGGTGCTCAATGGGCAGAGCCGATCTGCTTGCCTTTAAATTGAGGGGGATTATTGTGCTTCTGTCAGTAAATCAGTCCTGAATAACAAACCATCATATGTGTAGCACCGATTTCTTTCTACGCTTAGGACAAAGGAAAACCGTAACGTCTGTTACTCCACTGAATGCAGAGACACCCATGCAAGGCAGTAAGTTTTAGAGCTTTCCGTGTGGCAGACAACAGTGGCAGGAATACTGCTTTGATTTGGGAGGAAAGGATGGGGGAAGTTGTTGGGGGGTTAGTGGAGGAAAGACAGAAAGTTTGTCCTATCTTGTCCTTCAGCTGCTTGATCTGCTAACTGAATAGGAAACAAGCATCAAAACACCCGTGTATCTCAGTACTGCCACAGCTGCTTCCATTGCTGCACTTGCTTACACACTCTAATACAGATTTACTATGGCTATTTTTTTTGTACTTTGCTACTAGACTTCTTTTTCATGTTTACCAAATTTACATCACAATTTGCTCATTGCTTTTTCTCCCTCAGCATCTTGTTCTAGTCCAGCCTTTTACCAATCAATAAATGCATCCTTGCATAATGCTGCAATTATGTTTACCTGTTTCTATTGGATTTATTTTATGTCATGCTGAAAAAAATGAACTATAATTTGTTGTCCTTTATTAACCTTGTGTCTTTGGAGCCATCACAAACAGAAGGTCTGAGGCAAGAGACAACAGTAATTACTGACGATTGAGAAAACAGAAACTGCTGAATTTAATTCAGAGCAGAAATAAATGACGTGAAGAACAGGATAAGAGCTAATAAAAATAATGAGCACACAAAGACAATTAATCAGAGTTTTCTACTTACCTGTTTCTTCAATAAAATGTAAAGGTGAAAACTTGAAAACTGGTAAGAATTTCTCATTTTTTACAGTTAATCTAAAGTACTCAGGTGGCCACACAATGCCCACAAATATCTCAGAAACCAAAATAATGGGAGATTATCAAACTGTTAAATATATTAAGATTGTAGAATGATATAGGTCCTTCAGGATTCAGTACATGAACCAACCAAAGTCTGCTGGGAATCTGAAGACATTTTCTTCTGTTCAATTACATGTCTGTTTCCAGGTTTCTTGATATCAGGTTATCTGCCACTTGTAGATACATTGGACTGGATTGGATTTATCACTGATTTGATTTCAGTGGAAGTTACTACGAACTTTCTGCTTGCAATGTTTTATTTGTTTCCCCAAATATCAATCATGTTTAAAATATTAATAGTTTACATTAATCTGTATAGAGCTACTGGATCTTTCTGCTTATTCTCTCATGTTCTTTATCACAGAAGTTAGTTCTTTATACTTTTCTCCTTAACTCAGTTTTTGTATCTCATTTCTACTTAAAAATATCCACATATGAATAAGATCAGTAACTCTGCCTACACTTTCCCATGTGATGATAATACATAATAAACATTCAAGAAAACTAAAACTTCCCCAAGAAGTCCAAGAGCTCTATCCTACAAACACGTACTGTAGTGCATGGTAGTGACTACTGTAAATACATTTACTTAAATGGATTTTTCACAGGGTTAGTATTTTGCCATGTGTATAAATTGGACAAGCAGAAAATAAGGCTTTCAAGATTAATAACTTCATGTGAATATGTGGGGTTTATTATGAATTATAAAAAATAGGTCTTGTTTTAAAATTCTAAGTCCTGCTTGGGTTGAAATTTCATACCTCAACTGTGGAAAATTCAACCTGACTTTTGACCTCCTGTGTTTTAACTTTAAACTCAAGTCTCAATTTATTTCCTTCTGAAAGAAAATCCTTTTAAAAGAAAATTAGATCAGACCCCCATCATTTGTAGTAAAGAATTTGAGTAGCTTTTTTATAAAAATCCTAACCTGATTTTTTTACTTTTTAATGTGAGAAGTAAAATCTTTATAATTTAAACCTAAATCTGTATTCCACACTGATAACTCCTTTTTTCCCCCTCTCTTTATTCATTTGATTTTCCACTTTTAACTTCACGGAAGGGGAAACTCGTTTCACATAATGACACTGTCAACCTTTGCTGGAAGGTGACCTTGTACTATGCTATTCCCCAAATACTCATTTACAACCTTAAGTTTTCTGCCAGCTTAAATAAATGTATTCTAATTTATTTGTAATTGACAGAATGTTTCACACTGATAGACAGCTAGTTGAGGAGTGTAAAAGTGTGAAGAAAAACTTGAGAACTTTCACTTTTTTTTCATTGTTCAGGGAGTTAATCAGACATACATACATAAATAACAAATTTGCCTTTTAGTTCACTAAACTGACAGGGTTTACAACTCATTTTATTTGAAATATAAATTGCCAGATTACAACAAAATACCTGAAAAAATCTAAAAAATATTTCTGTGATTACAGAAAGGCTGCAAGAAGACAGAGGGTATGTAAGTGTTTTTCTCTCTCTCTGGCAGATGGAGGAATGGAAAAACTTGAAACAAAACAACAAAATGTCAAACTTTCAGGCTCTGACCTCTTACATCATGTTCCAGAGTTACAAAAAACCTCAAGCCCTATTAAAGGAAACCTTAAATCTCTTCTTACATATTTCCCTATATAAAGTGCTTTGTCTGAAAGTTGTTAAAGATCTTCCATAACTGTTCACATATTTTGTCCAATTTATTTACTTGGATTCAAGACCAAGAGCAGCTACACTGTACTAAAAGTAAATAATGTAAAAAAAAAATAGTGAATATAGGGCTTTATTGCAATTCAGGCTATTTATGTGATACAAAGAAATATTTTTCACATGGGTATTATGAATGTCTGTACATGTTGTGCTTGCATATTTATCATTGCTGATTTATAAAACACTTATTTACTTTAAACTTCAAACATATAAAGTAACATATTCTTTCCAATTAAAAAAAAAAAGTGTAATTTTATCTTGCAGAAGAAATCTTTGTCATTAGAGGCATGACTTTTGATTATACTAGCAAAATTATTTTGAATTCTTCACTGTTGGTTTTATTGTGCAATCTCTAATTATCTCCCTAACTGATTTTAAAAGTAATTAGATTTTTTTCCCTCTGTGTAATAGAAAACAAAAAGGCAAGTTTGAATTACTTATTTATTCAGGGTAAAAATACAGCTAGGAAGTATATAAAACAACTTGAAATCATTTTACTTATTGACTCTCCTGGTGGAGTCTGTCATTTTAGAAGATATTTATCAGGTATTACTATTGGTTTAGTTAGGTAAATAATGACCTAGGTAAATAATTTCATACTCTGGTTGATACAGGTAAGAATTTAGATCAAGCTCTATTTCCTGCAAACAAGAAAAATAACAATTATAGTGATTTTACAACCAGTGAGTTACACTTAGTGGTGTGATGTAGCTTACAACTTTATTAAATTATCCAAAATGCAAGTTAACATAGAGAAGTACATGGGTCCTGATGAAGAACTCACTGGTGTTGAGTTATGAGGGGAGCAGAAGTGCTGTTGTTTAGTATAGCACTCAGATTAACATAGAAATAAACCCAGGAGAGACTGAAAATGTACTGTTGAGAAAAGTCAGTAGCTGCAAAAAAAGCTGTGTTCCATTTCCGTGTTCAGATAGAAGAAGCAATGTAGAATACCATAAATCAAGGATAAAAATGTAGAGTTGGTTAGGACAGATAGACAGCGATGTCACATCTCACATATCATCCTGCAACACACTCAGATTAAATGTGAGAGTCAATTCTTAGAAGTCTATGCTATGTGTAAAAATTTCCTCTAACATGCAAGAGGAGGAAGGTGTCTAAGCATAAATCTAAAATACCCACAAAATTCAAAAAGGGATCTGTTGTAAGCAGCATAGACTTAAGTTTAACATGGAGAAGATGGTAAATCCAGGGTTTCAGGAAAGTTTACTTCAGAAATATCCTAGAACTTCTCCTGGAAGTTCTTAATTAGCAGGAGAAAGTGATGAATTTTAGTACCTTTCTAAGTAATAGTTTGGTCCTTAAAAGACTCTTCTGAAAAATAAGGACTGGGGCTTCTCCTCTTACAAGTGTGCTGTGGTATATCTAACTCAGTATTGTAAGTAATCCAACAGCTGGCCTGGAGCCTTGCCAGCTGGATCCCACCTCTACACCAGCTGAACCACAGAGGCAGAAACCCAAACAAGAACTTCCTTTGCCTCTCAAATAGGGGGTCAATATGAAAGCAGGAGACAGTGACACACCTTGGTGCTCAGGCCTTCTTTCCTTTTCTGCAGCAGTCTTCCCTCATCTCGTCACTCTGCAAGTTGGAACGCCATGAGACTTTGGACAAAATTGAAAGTGAAGCCAGATCAGAACAAAGGTAAACAGCTCTCTGTTCTTCTCCTGCTTGGTTAGACAGTGTTTGTCTTGATGTCATGTCTGGCAGAGACAAGAAAAACAAGCAGCTTGTGAATGGAGATACACTAAGTAATGTTTCAAGATGTTTTCTGATAATATCCCAGACATTACGAAGCTAGATATCCATTACCTGTTAGAGTTTGAAGCATATTTCAGCAAACGTGGAGCAAAAGGAGTGTTCCAGGAAAACATTAACTGAGATGCCATTACCTAACATGGACCCACACTATAACTATGACTGCCAACAAGCTAAACTATGATGTGAAGCTCCAAAGCCTCATACCGTACAGCTTTGGCAGCTAAATCTTGCTTTCAACAAAATTGGGCTGTTTTGTTAGACTAGAAATGTAAGAATTACTGCTTTTATTCCTGTTACCTTGGGAGTAGGTTAGCAATTTACACTGGAGCCCACCACAGGAGGGATCATTTAGCCGTCCACTAAACAGCTCCATAAAGTGCAGAGAGTTAGAGTGCTTTCTTCTCTCTTCCTAACCCATTCAGAACCTTAACACTTCTGGAGAAGTTTAGACCACCCTGATCTAAAAGTTCGCAACAGATAACATGTTTTGGAAAAAATAGTATTTATTTTTTTTCCTGACATTCAAGAGGTGTGGGCAAGAAGAAGTCTTGGCTCTTGTGGCTGACAAACCTCTTTGTATTGTCAAAAATATGTAGACAATAATACAGGTTTTCCATTGATTTAAAATTATATCCTAGGTTATAAGGCATGGATAAACTTCTCCTTTTAGTCTAACCCAGACTATGTTGGGCTACTGTATGTTTCTCACTACGGTCAGCAGAAGTTTTCAAAACAGTAATCCAGTCTCCAGAGAGGCACAGAACTTCCTAGCAGCCTTCAAATCAGCTGCAGAAGGGACATCCAGAACTGGAACAGAGACTTCCACAGAAAGTCAGTGTGACAGGATAATGGTCATGGCACACCAGCTGCCCTAAACATTACTAAGGGAGTTTATGTTTTGTTTAGTCAATATTGCACCAGGAAAAGTTTAAAAGAACACTTTGATAGAGGTGTGAACATTTGTAAAAAAAAATTTTTGTTTCCTGTTTTATGTAAGTAACTGTCACGGCAAATCTGCAAATGATCTTTCACCCTGCTTAGGAACCAAAAAATACAGCAGATGGTTGACTATTTCAGCCATCCCCTAGTAGTTTAACTCTTCTTTAATTACACCAGACAGTTAATTTACTTTAGAAAAACTGGGGTCAGGCCCAAACTAAATCATCACGTACAAAAATCAAAGGCTGAAAAGTATGACTGGAACAGATGGCACTGAAGGCATCATGGTTTGAGAACAGCCAAAGAGTTATTGGTTTAATATAAATGAACTCTGAAAAACACAGAAAATGTTACAAGGATATGAATGACCAGTTTTAAGGATATTATCGTGAGTCAGTTAAAAGCCAAAAAGTACCTGTGACATAAGAGAACTAAAGGTACAAATTACTTTTCAAAAATAAAACCATGGCTTTATTTTCATGCTTTTCTGTTTTTCAGTTCGTAGGGTACCTTATAAAAATGCTAAATTAAACTCATACTGCAGTTTCCATGATGTTTCATTTTGCCAACAACATTGTGATTCCATATGTGTTGGCAACTGTATTTCTCCTTGCCTAGTTCAGAACATTACCACATCTTTTTTTTTCTTTCCCCTGCCCAACTGTCCCCCTCCTTCTTCCTCCATCCAGAAAATAAAAAATAATTCAATACTGAAGGTTTTTTTTCTATATGGAGGAATATAACACAATAGTAGTTGTATTTCAGTAAAATATAACCACCATGTTATCTTCATCCCTGAGGAATCTTACCATCACATGCCATAATCTCAGTCCTGTAATCTTTTCCCATAAACAGTCCTGGGACTCCTGCATGTAGAAACTTGCACTATCATACATGAAAGACTTTAGGCTCAAACAACCTCCAAGTAGAGTGTGGTGTTGACATTCACAGTATTGTTCCAAGCAGAACTGCATCACTGCGATCTGCTGTTAACATTCAACAGAGGGTTTCCTGTGGGCTGAAATTTGGCATGAAGTATCAGAAGCACATTTTAGAATTGTATTGACAGAATCATTTGGGTAGCCAAGAGTAAACCAGATTACCAGATCAGTTTTACAGATGATACTTGTACAAAACTCAATGAAAAAAAAAAAAAAAAAAAAAAAAAAAAGTAGCAAATTAGACATTCAGTATTACCAAAAAGAAAAAGTAAAAATAATGAAGGAAACAAACAAATCTTCAGTGTGCTTTTGCTTTTCAAAATCTCATCTTGGATCTGGAAATCCAGGTTCCAATTTGTTTCTGTTGCCATGGGAAATAAAATATAGGGTTAAATACCTTCTAATGTTCTTTGTGGCCTACTTTGATTTGCTTTGTTATATATGGCACCTACTAGTTCTTTACTGCATGGACAGGTAAATGTGCAAAAGGCATTGCTGAAGTACCTAACTACTGCCCATCACAACACAGCCAGCCAGGCAGCAAAGGATACTTCAAAACTTGTTAGTTGTTTTGTCCTAAAGAAGGTGTTTTTTTACTGACAGAATTGCTGAATTCTCCTCTGCCAGACTCTCTTGTTTAAGCATGTCTTTCACTTACACTACTGTGCAAGGGCATAAAGACTTCTAATCCTTACCTCTGTCAGAGTGTTTCTGAAGTCATTATGCAAGATTAGGAGAAAGTAGATTAGATGCCTTGGAACATGGCATGTGGGGTAAATGGAGCAATATATTTGTAACCTTTTGAGCTAAACAACTTTTGTGTGCTCTGTAAATGTTACTTTACTCTCAGACTGTAGAGGAATAAAGGCAGTGGGTTGATTGGCATGGACGATGTGCAGCTGTGGCCTTGCCTAGAAGGCAGTGGGTTGATTGGCATGGACGATGTGCAGCTGTAGCTGTTCCTGCAAAGTGGTTAAATAGCCCTGAGGATGGTGGGAGAGGTGGTTGAATGGGGGAGGAGTGGTGTGGTTTGACCTCTGGAGGAAGGAGAAACAGCACAGACAGTAGAATCTGACTGATAGTAAAAGCCTTGTTGCAGCCTACTAGTTTGTTTGTGCTGCAACACCCTCCCTGAGACCAGAAAGCCCTGGGTTTAAAGTATATGCTTTAACATGGTCTGCATCGGAATAAAAAGTGAAAGTTATTGTTACGTCTTCAGTTTTTATTGTCATGTGATAAGATACCCATATTAAGGACTATGCCTGACTGGCATAATGCTGATATTTATAGGGCAAACAGGCCACAATTTTACATTTCTTTCCAAAGTTGTATAAAGTAATTCAGTTTTGCAGATCATACCAATGGTATTTAAGCCAAAGCAATCAATGACTGTCTGCTATGTGACAGGTTTGGTCAGTCGCACTTGGCTGTCCTGGGATCCATGGGATTCAGATGAGAGGAGCTGTTGATGGAAGGAGAAGGCACATCTGATTTCTGGCTTGCACAGCTTGATTTTACTCCCATGGAAACTCGGATATGATAAGGAATAGCAGGACCATGCACCTCAATCTTAAATTGACGTGCAATCAGGTCACAGATAAGCCATATGCCCAGTTCAGGAACCGGGAGGCACACGTGGGGTCCCACAGCGCACAGGATTATTTAAGACTAGACAAGTTGGTTGGCACATCAGTCAGATTTATTTCTTCGCTGACATTTTTATTTCTTTATTTCAGCTTTTGTCAGAAATATATACTTCAAGTATGCAAGCATTTTGATGTCACAGTTTGCAACACAGTTAAAAGCAATTTTAAAAAAAGACATGGCAACAACTGAAATGTTATTGCTTTTCCTGCCATTTAATTTCTAAATTTATGTAGTTAAACCACAAACTCATTTTTTGCTATTAATCTTGGCCATTTGTTCATCTGAAAAATGTGACATATGGTTTGACACATATGGTTATTTCTGTGTTAGTGAAAGTAGATACCCTTGTGAGACACACAGCAGGGAAAAGAAATCTGTGTAGTGGTGGAGGTGGTTGAAGGAAGTCTTGTATTTCCTTTAGTAGCTCCTAGTCTATTGTATCAGTCACTCACTTCTACCTGCATCTACTCAAGGAAAGGTGCATCAATTCATTATTAAAGCCATGTATGGACGTATTTCACTACTATATTAAAAATATGTTCATGTGTGATTCAATCCAGGTGGGAAAAATACTGGGTCTGTATGCTGAATTGCAAAATAATTGGCTAAAGAGCTCTTCAGTCCTACTGACACAAGTAGGTGTTTATAATATATCATGATAGAAATGATCAGAAATATTCCAATTTTTTCTTGCACAAATAACATAGTTTTCATCATTTCATCTTTTATAAATGACTTATGTATTTTTTCAGTGATACAACTTTAAAAAATGAAGTTCTATAACTGTAAGCCTAAAATTGAGTTTAAAATCATAAAACTTGAATTAAAAGCTTCAGCATGATCAAGATGTGTTGATTTGATAGACCTGGACCTCTTTGGGGTTTAACTTGCTTTAAAGGACTTTTAAAATGTTTCTGGTTTGATTTGGAACAAGAAAAGACATTAAAATCATGGAATTTTTTGTGAAATGGAAAATCTGGTTCTTTCCCAGTCTACTCCAATTCCTCCTCATCTAAAATCTGTTATTTTTCAAAATGCAAGTTCATTAGGTTTCTTTGTCCCATAAGTGTCTTCAATGACCTCATATATTTCTTCAGAATATTCTTGATCTGTGCCACAGCCATCCAGGCCTGGCTTTGGGTTTTATTGAGGTTGTCAGCCTCTTCAAAAGCCATACAAGTGGAGCTGTCTCTGTTTGCCAGATGGGGTTACAGTGCTAGGCAGAAGAAAAAGCAGAATAAAAGGCAATTGGACTTCCACCCTCTTTTTATACAGTCTTAAATACTTAACTTCACCTCTGAGTGATGAGGCAAAGGGGGAAATAACTACCTTGCTTCGTTTCCCTACTTGTCACAGACTTGCAGTGATATTTTGGAACAGAGTAAAGAGAAAATATTTAATGGGACAAAGATAAGAAACTTTTAAAAGGAAAGAATGAAAGGAAGGAAAATGGAAGAAGATGACACTGCAGGAAAGTAAAGGTTCATGTTAATGTGGCTACTGCTGAAGAATTCATGTTTTAAGGTCACAATAGGGCCAATTGCATCCAAGCAGACTGGAAGATGTTATTTTTGTTACCTATGAGAATGTCTGATTACTTTAACATAAACAAGAAGAAACAAGGATCTTTAAACTCTGTCTTGAAACTCTATTCATAATTTGTTATTCTTTACTCCGGTAAAATCATCTTGTTCATAAATATATTCTTCCCTAGTGAAAACACTGTGTCATGCTCATGCCTAGCGTCATTCTTTACAAATAAACTGTACACCCTTAACCACAGAGATTTACTAAACAGAAATACCAACAGAATATTCATTAGCTAAAGGGCTGTGAAAGATCCAACAGATACTATGAGATTTCATGTTTCTGAAAAAATATCTTATATGAAATAGATCGTATTTAAAGATAATTTTCAAACCTATGTAGTTGAAAAAGTTCTACGGTATCATACTACTTTTTAGTCTTTAGTCTGTCCAGTTTTGAAACAAATCTCCAAGTAATATTTACTATCATTTTCTTTTTCATAAGCAATTGAAATGTACTGACCCTAGTAAACTTACTAACAAATATGTAGGAAATATAGGGTTTGGGTTCATTGCTGGTTTCTTTGGGAGTTTTTCTTCACATGGGTTAGATGCTTTTGTAGAATAGAAAACCCCAAAGCTAGTGCTGCAGCACATGGTTTAAAGTGTGGTTTTTCTTGCCTTGTTTGTATTAGGTGGGGTTTTCCAGTCTGCTGAATGGATTAAATGATTTTCAGTGTTTGCTATGACAAAGAAGAACAAAAATTAAACCTGCTGGATTTTCTACTATGTGCCCATCAATCCAGTGGCGCCATTCCTAACCAGCTGCTATTAGCCAAGGAAAGGTTTCATAATGTTCATGTCTACAGTTGGTATCCTGAGGTTTACCACATACTGTAGTGTCATCCTTTACAGACCAAACTGTGCTTAAGTTCCAAGAAGGCTTTCATGACTGCTTATATACAAGTGGTATGTGACTTACAGCAAGTTACTTACTTAATTTTTTTTTTCTGCTTTTCATTTGTCTAAGAATAAATCGATTTTTTCCTAAAACTTTATGAACATGTATGTCTTCATAACTCACTGACTTTTCATTTTCTCCAGAAGATGATGAAATGACAAAAGGTGTACTTTGAAGGTAGAGAAAATCCTGTGAACAGTCATCTTTAAAAGAAAGTCTAAATCAAATTAGAGAGGTTCTTACAAGACAATCAAACGTGAATACTAGCACTAGACATTTTAGAAGACGTAGGTAAAAAATACTTGTTTAAATAATATTGTGAGACATTCAGACCAACCTAAATGAATTTTGAATAACAGAATGAAACAAAGATTTGTCATGGTCCCTTTCACATACAAAGCAGAGTTTATCCTTGCAAACACCTACAGTGACAGGCAATACAAATTACACTTACTTTTATTTACTTATGTTTAGCTAAATTCCTTAGAAGTACCCCTGACATTTCTGAGGAACATAGTGTCCATGAAGGCATGCAGTCATCCTTGGGGTTTGCTCAAGATCAGTTATTTATTTTATTTGGATCACTATTGCATTTACAGTATATTACAGAAAGCCACATTTTCTCTTATTTCCTTTTATTAGAAGATTACCACCAATACAATTCCAGCCAAAGGTTATTCTGGCTTTCTAGTCTTCTTTAGCCCTTGCCATTTTTATTTTTTTTTCCTACATCTCCATATTATTTTTAGTCATTTATGTATTTAGAAGAACAGTCACAAAAGGGCAAAGTTCCATATATGAAATCCAAGTATTTCATGCATTCTTCATTGCCTAAATTGCACAACAGATGATAAGGCAAATTTTTTGAGGTCTCTTTGGTTAGATTAAAAAACCTTCATGATAGTATAAGTGTAACACCCTCTGTCACCCTCATCAATCTTCCTTTTGTTTAACAGATCCGCTAGACCACAGCACACCTTCTAGACCATCTACAAGGAATTTAAATCTTACCTTTCCCACAGCTGGTCTTCAAGTGATGTAAACTGACTGAACCAAATACAGATGCTATATCACAGAAAAAGACACATACATCGCTGAGAAGGCAGTACAGGGTAACCCAGCTGTTCCAGGAACAGGAATCCATAGAGCAGAGTGAGAAAGAACTTGCAAAGAAAAAGAGACCCAAGAGTCAGAAACTAACTCCAGGAGGCTGGAAAAATGCAAGGAGCTGCCTGACAGTGTGTAAAGGTGTCAGCACGCTGTGCTCTGCAGTGTTCATGATGGCTGTAAAGATTTTAGAACACTCAGTAGATTCAGAAAAAGAAAAAAACACTAGTCAATAGTTCAACTAAGGAAGCTGGAGTGCTTTAGGTCAGTGGATATGTAATTGTTTAGGAATGTTTCTAGAACCTAATTATGAATTACCTATTACACAGAAGTTATAGTTACTTATTTTACTTTAACTTAGAGATGTGGATTTGTTTATTATTTATTATGCTAGCTGATTAGCAACATAACTTTTCTATTCCAAACAGTTCCTCAGAGGTCAATCAACATTTTTACATGACAGATCCATAAACAAATAAATACCTTATAACAACATGAATGTATTTTCAAAAAGAAAAAAAGATTAAAGATCAACTTTTTGATGTTCTGTTTATTAGTTGATTTTTTCAATGTTTCCTTCCCAGTTTGTTCACACTTCTTTACTCACTTTCATGTTATGCCCAATTCCTGATTTGCCTGTCCACCTTTAAAGTTCCCAATTCTTTCTTTGATTAGCGCTGCCTCAACTCAATTAATAGCCTTCCCATGACTGTCTTGCATGCTGTTCTCTTAAAACATAGGCATTTCACTTCCACAAAGTTTGCAGACCTTCCTTTTCCTGTATGATCTGTACTCTTCCTTCACTGCTCATGTGTCACCTTTATTGACACTATGGGACTCTTGGGGAATATTATAATCCAGTGTTACTTCATGTAATTTACAGAGTGTGAAGCAGAACAAAGGCTTATTCTTGGCTGAATTATGAAAAACATGTGATAGAAAACTATAGAACAAGAAGAAGAAAAAAAAACCAGAAAGCTTTTCTCAGATGCTTTTGTGTTAGGTAAAACATCATACAGTTGAGCAATCATGAATAAATAAGTAGTATTAACTGCAAGTTTCAAAATATTTTAAGACAATTTATCAAATCCAACTGCAAGTGGTAGAGTCCCAAATATTTAAAGTGTTACACTAAAATAAAAACATTGTTTTAATAAGGTTATTTTTTATTTTGTCTATGAAAATGTTATATTTTTTCTTCAGCTATTCATAAAAATACACAAAACTGTGTGCAATAGTTCATCACAGTTATTAGTTCAAATGTAAGCAAGTTCAGTGACTTTTTGAAACATCTGGCAGAAAAATGTGTTCAGCAGCTAGATGTGCGCAGGAGCTAAATGTGCTAAATGTGTTCAGAGGTTAGACAAATATCAACTTGTCTTCATATTTAATATAGAATATTGCACATGATGAAAAAGCACCTTCTAAGGAAAAAAAATTTAACCTGTAATGTAGTTTCAGAAGTATTGCACTTCACAATGAATAAAACCCAAATGTTTTGATAAATGTTTAATGTGCTAAGCAGTAGAGAAAAGAGACAGTTAAGAAATACACTTTAAATTTTAACCTTTGACTAAGAATTTGCTTACTTTTTTGGTAAAAATACAGTGTTAATTAATGGTGGAAAATATTCAATTTTAATAAAATATTTAGCAAAAATAGTCAATGGCTAGAAAGAGCAACTTCTGCTTTTTAATTTTTAATGTTAAGAAGCTCTTGACAGATACAGACTGCACTTTTAATAATATTTAACACTTTAAAACCTTTCCGTAGCTAGAAAAGAAATTACTCAAAAAATTTTGAATATGCAGCTTCATAGTATGGAGGACTCCTTCCATGGCAATTAATGTTAAAACAGTTCAGTGACTGAAAAGTGACTTATAAAATATCTTTAGAGCCTAAACAGCAAGAACAGAATGATGGACTGTGAATAACATCCTAAACAGTCTTACTAAGATACAGTATGTGTAAGATGCTACACATCCCCTATCTCTTCACACCTCTGTCTTTCCCTGAAAGAACATATTCTTGATGGCAATCTCTGCAGTGTTCCTTTGTTCCTTTTCTTATGCCAGAATAATTTCTGAGTGTTCTCTTCTCATTGCTTACCCTTCATCCTCCCCTGCTCTAGCACCAGTCAGTATTTCAAGGAGACAGCAGCTTTCAGGCATTATTGCCTTGAGAAAAGTGCTCCTTTAATAAGATTTTCTTTTAACTCAGGTAAGATATTAATGGCCAGGTCACAGGTGCTGTATATGAAAGCTTTTATGTCAGAGCTTTGTGGCCAACAGTCAATTGCACTCAGCAGGTGAGATAGGAGTGTAACTTTTCAAGTGCTATTGCATGTAGCATTCTGGAAATTCACTCTTTATTGCTTCATAAATTGATCTTAGCCCACTTTTTCCAGACTTTAATTATCCCTTAATATCTGATTTTTATTTTTTTATACAAAACAGAAAGTGTCAACTTTTGTCTGTCAAAGGTAACCCTGAGTGCAATTGCTGGAGACAGTGCTAGTAAGTCTGAACTTGTCACAACAAGCTAAACACTTTTCATATAACTTCTTATGATTATTATTTTTTTCCTAGATCCATCAAGATAAGGTCTGCTGGACAGTTAACTAAGGTTCCTGTAACTCAGTTGACTCTTTCAAGATCTAATGTGAAAGTCTTTCCCCAAAACTATGAGAGAAGCACATATAATTTGTAATGCAAAAGGCAATAAGAAAATGCATAAAATTGCCTTACATGCGACAATTTTATATCTTACCAGAAACACTTAGACAATAATTAATTACAGAAGATCATTTGTGACTGCTCTGAATTTTGAGCAACCTAAGTTAAATGGACCCTGCTTTGAGCAAGAGGTAGGACCAGAAAACTTTGAAAGGTCCCTACCAACCTATGTGAATTTAGGTCTATACATAATGTTAGACACCTACATGTTATGGCTATGCATAATGTACCATTCCTCAGGCAAAGAAAAGAAGTAGTTAAAACACTGATGTGGAGTAAATTTACGTAAAAATATAAATTCTTTTTTAGAATTAATTTCTCTGAGAAGTCACCACAGCAAGGGGTGCAACAGCAGCCAGAAATGAAAGACATTACAGAAAGAAACTTTATTCCTGTCACCCAGCATCTGGTTTAGACTGTGGCTAATTTCATGGCTAACTGTGAAGAGATGTAATTTAAAAATAGTTTCATAACACAATAATATTTTAATCACAGATTTATGAGAAATTAACAAAAAAAAATTCTTAGTTTTGAGATACATTTTGCTAGCATAATCAAGGATAAATCCTATCCCTTCTCACAGTCAAATCAATCTGGTTGTGCTGAAGGCTAGTAAAATGGAAGAAAGAGAGAGTATGGCAATAAGGTATATAAAATGGATGTCCTCTGTTAGATTGTATCTAGCTTAAGGTAAATATTCTGTGAAGTATGTCACCAAGATGGTGTTGCAACAGTCAGGGGTTAGGGTTAAAGACTGCCTTTTGCATAGAGGCACCCAAGATTTATTTTTCTTTTTCTCTCCAAAGAGTGGCAGGGACATGTAGCAAAAACAGCAGTAAGTTTTTACTAGCACGTGCTTGGCTGTGCCCACTTTGTTAGTACATGTATGTTTTCAATTGTTTTCATACACACCCATTTACACTGGAGTGCAGCTCCAGGTTTGTTTTAATATGACCTTATATTTTCTTATGAATTTTCAATGATACAGTGTTTTAACTGCACAACTCCTATAATCACAACAGTTCTTTATGTAACTCCTGGTCTGTAGCTGATGCAGAGTTAAATCACTGAAGAAAAATCAGAATTTTTGAAAACTTTAGCTGCCTGTTGGCAGCTAGAAAACTTAGCCTCCTTGGCTAAGACTGCTGGAAAATTCCAAAAGGCCACCAGCAGCAGAGAATATATCTTGCCAGGGCAAGATTTTAAATCCTGTGAAAATTATATCTAATGGGGCAGGGGGGTGGTAGGGGTGTGTGTGTGTGCAGAGCTATATTACAATGGGGTGCAGGATTGTCCTCCTTACAGGAACCCAAAATGAAGGGCTCAAAAGCAACACCTGCCTAGCAGCACTGCTTGCTTGCTTGCTTGCTTGTGTGTTTAAAGTCAGCAACTTCATTTCCAGCATTCACCAGCACCAGGCATTTGGTTTGCTTCTTGTGGGCTTAGATCTATACTTTTCTTTGGAAGATATTGCTCTAGGTACTAATTAGAAATTCTATGAGTCTACAGTTTTTGCTGTTTATTTATAAAGAGCATTTTTCTTCTGGAAAACTGCATTGGTTTTGTTTTCCTTTCACAACACTGATGAGTGCACATTTTTTTTCTGGATAGTTACACCATTTTCCAGTTAATTTCATTGTTCATAACTTATTTTTCGATAATCTTCCCCATCTCCTTGTCCAGTGTCCTACTACAGTGGGGAAAGGAATATCTTACTGGTATCTATCCAGCTCTGTCCTGCTACATACTATGGCCTCCTGGCAATGGAGCACACAAAGTAGGTGAATCTAAACATCAGTGTTGAAATTTGGCAGGCACAGTGATCTCTGTGGAAATAAATCTAGATGACAATTCCATCCTTCTTTTAAGAACGTATTCCTTTCCTGATAGCTTTTACCTGAGGTAATTTAATTTCTTATTAAAATGTATTTGAACCAATTTTATGGGAGAGTCCTCTACTCCACGCTCACCAACATCTCAGATCATGCAGCACTTTAATTTACAGAGCTCTAACTGTATGCAAATGTTTTTTCACAGTAGCACTTGATAAAGAAAAGCAACTGTTGCAGAATTTTGTATTTCTTCAGTGTTGTCATTTTCCTGCAAATCAGTCATTATAAAGATCATGGTTTTGCTGCACTGCTCTAATCATGACATCCATATAAGAACTAAACTTTATTCTGCACTTATCAAAAACTGCTTTAATCACAACATTTAAATGGCTGTGAAAATATATGATGTGGTCTTCACATAATCTGCATGTCTGACTGCTCACGGGTAAATAACATTTCTCATGTATTAACATTCTCCTACTGCTACAGCTGTGTGTTGTAATATGGAAAATTTTGTAGTATTTTAAAATATTTCTGTTACTTATGAGTCATAGAAAGTTACTTATACATTATTTTAGACCTTAATGTTAATTAACAGGAAATAATATTTCCTAAGAATCTCATAATTATTTACCTGTGGCAATATTTTTATTATTAAATTTGATTACTAAATACATACTAAATTAGCTCTATGACAATTTCTCATTATAAAATGGGTGGCAGCCTTACATACAGTCTCAGATGCAGTGGGTTTCTGTTGAAATGTTCTGGTAGAGAAGGCATGTCAGAATCTGCCATAAAACGTGATTGTACAATCTCGGTCCTTGACTTTGAGGTGGAAACAGTCACACAAATGTCTCTGTGGGTGTTAGAAAAGAGCCCTCTCTGAAATTCATAAAGGGGTACTTACAGGAATTTAATATTGTCTTTAGCTTTGCTCAAACTGAATACAAAAGAATTTTCAGTCACTGCTTTGGTAAGAATAAAGCAATACAAAAAGCAAAACAGCCTGCAGATGCAATCATCATTTCAACTCTTTTCCTTCTCAGCAAACTTCTTAATGTCAAAAAAAAGGGAATACACATCAGTACCCATCCATACATATCAGAGTCAGGATCTGCATCCCATAAGCATATTTAACTTTCTACTGGTCTGAATCATTACTAGCAGTCAACATTTCCTGCCTCCAGAGTACAGCTGAACGATCCCCCATTTTGGTCTGGTTGGGTCACCCAGGACTTGATGGTTAAGTTCTTCCATTTTTCATATCATTTTTACCACTATTTAACCTACTGAACAAATTTTGTTCTAGCTGTTCCTTGATACAGTGGGGTTTCTAATGGTAATGTGCTGAAAGATAAATATGTTATTACTGTGAATATTTCCTAATAGTAATGTGTCATCTGTCTGATGCAGCCATTCACATCCCATTGGACAAAACAGCCTCTTCCTTTGTTAGGAAGGAAATTCTAATTTGAAATGTAATTTTAGGTCTATTTTGCCACTGAGTTAAGAGTTGCATAGGAAACAGATTTTCAGGGATGCTTTTCTAGGAGAATGAGTGAAGTATGAAGATGCAGGAATTATAAAGGAAGTTAGGAAATCTTGCTACCACAGCTATAAAATGCCACTCAAAATATAAATGAATGCATCCTATCCTTGAAAAGTTATGCTTTTTATTCTAAAATTATCCTTCTCAGGTATTCTCAGGGAACCGTTTCCCCTAACCATCAAACTTAGTACAGAGAGAATGAGCACTGTTTCATAAAACTCTTGAAGTAGATGATTAACTCTGCCCACAAGGCATACTGTGATTTGAAATTTCAGGAAGCCTCGAGTTTTTGCAATTTTTCTTGAGGAATAATAGTGCTGTGTAATTCATAGGAAACTTACTCAATGGGGGGGGGGGGGGGGGGGGAGAAGCCAGACACATTTATATGTTATCAATGTTACGTATTAGTTCTGAAAAGCCAATATCTGTCTGAAAACTCTGGATAGAAGTAAAAAGCTGAAGAATTTCTGCCTCAGTACCAGTCAAAGGCACATATTTTGTTCAGACAGCAAAACACTTCAGCATTCTGTGTACTTTTGGGGAGCTGTTCAGAATGCAAGTGAGAGAATGTGTTGAAAATCACCACGAAGGACTACTTATCTCCTTCAAAGGAAAAGAAATAGGAATGCATATTTTTCACCTACTCATTCCATCTGCTTTATCTAAGAAGGAAAGGTATGAGGAATTAAGTGTTGTGCATTGGCTATTCTTTGGTTACATTCTGCAAGTCTTCTGCAAGAAACCACAAAAAAACCCGATCTAAATTTTTCCTATGGCAATGAATGCTGATGAGACAAAATTTGATGCAACCACAAGCATTCCTTTTCTGAGAAATATCCTCATGGTACAACCAATTATAATTTCTCTCACTACCTGGAGGGATGGGTTATTCACTTGCCATCAGATATCTTGGCTCTATCAAATGGTTTCAAGCTGATCAGGTCAGTTCTAAGATTTCCTGCAAAATTAGTAAATTCCTTTCTAAAGGTTTAACTTTCCGGCATGTATATATATTTTTAACCCTTTAGCAATGATAAAAAAATCACTTTACTTTTGAGTTGTTTATCAGCTGACTTTGCAGCTGCTCCTAATAAAACACTTTTTTTCTCTTTCAAAAAAATTATTTATGCTCATTGCAGTAATTATAGAGAACATAATTAGAGAACTGTCTCCACAAGTTCAAAATGCAACTTACATTATATTCCACTCGAAACACCATTGCTTCAGTGCTGACTACAGGATTTGGTGCATGTATAAGGGAATTTGAAATCTGACCACAAGTGCTCTGAGCTGCTGCATTCTTTTCAGCAGAGTTAATGAAACTAAGCCATGTGGTAAGGCATTAATTACACAAATCTGTTTTAAAATCTTTTTTCTGCCTTAAATAGGAGAACCTAGATAATTCATAACCATTTGTTTGTTATTAGTGCATTTTGGTTTTACCATTTAGCTGTTGTGACAATCCAAGAATCTGACAGAAGTTGCAGTTACTGTGTGTTAAACATTGTTTATTTTGGATAGAGCTAGTCATAAGAATTCATTATTATTTATGTTACTGAACAGCTAGAAAACACAGATCTTGGATCAAGATCCCACTATATTAGATGCTGCCTACACTAAAAAAGGAAGGGAAGGGAAGGGAAGGGAAGGGAAGGGAAGGGAAGGGAAGGGAAGGGAAGGGAAGGGAAGGGAAGGGAAGGGAAGGGAAGGGAAGGGAAGGGAAGGGAAGGGAAGGGAAGGGAAGGGAAGGGAAGGGAAGGGAAGGGAAGGGAAGGGAAGGGAAGGGAAGGGAATTGGTCCAGTCTGTGGATGCCTTTCTTGTGCTGGAAAGGCCAAAACTGGACACAGTCCTCCAGCTATAGCTTCACAAGTGATGAATAGAGGGAAGAATCACGTTCCTCAGCCTGCCAGCTGCGTGCTTGCTAGTAGAGACCTGGAGGCTGTTGGCCTTTGCTGCAAGAGCACACTGCTACTGGCTCGTGTTCAACTTGTTGCCTGGCAGGACCCCCCAGGTACTTTCTGCAGACTTTCTGTGTCCCCAGCCAGATCCCAGCCTGCACTGCTGCATGGGGTTACTCCATCCCAGGTGCAGGACTTCATACATCTCTCATTGAATGTCATCAAGTGTCTGTCAGCCCGTTTCACCAACTTGCTGAGGTCCCTTTGATAGCAGCAGTGCCCTCCAGGATATTTGCTGCCCCTCTCAGTTTGTTACTGTCCATGAGTATACTGAGAATATGACTCATCACCCAGGTTGTTAACACTCACATTTAGCAACATTGCCCCAATATCAACCTCTGAGAGATGCCACTGTTAATCAGACCCCAGCTGGACTTTGTAAACTGTTCAAAACCATCTGAGCCCAGGATTTCAGCCAGTTTTTACGTGCTTTACCCTCTCCTTATCCAGTCCCTATCTCACCATTTTGGCTATGTGTGCTATGAAAGACCATGCTTTTCAATCTTACAAGAAACAAAAGACTCCAGGAGCTGACCCCAGGAGTGACAAGCCACCAGAAGTTACCAGAAGTTGATTGCTGAACAAACTTCTATAAGCTTCACAAATTTTTCTAAAAAAAAAAAAAAAGTCAGGAAGCTTTTGCCAAAAATCACTGCATCTCCATTTGACCACTTGCCTCTTCTTTTTCCATTTGTTACCTGGCACCTCAGAACAGGACTGCAACATTCTACTTTGGATAAAATACATTGCTTAATCACCTTTCCTGAGGTCATTGGTGCCTAGACCATTCTTCAGGGTCTTTCATTTCATCATTGGACAGATTTAGGACAGCTTTGTCTCTCTGATAGATAAATACATCCATTACAGCTGAGACATTTGAAAGAAGTGACGGAAAAGAACAGGTATAGATGAAAACATAAGGGTGAAAACAATAAATAATAAATAATATTATTAATATTGCAAGAGCAATCACACAATGTCACATAACTAATCATCATTAAGTGTTTTTAATAGGCGTCATGCTGACTTCATTTTTAAGAAGGGAAATGACAATCATGAAGCTCAGTTTTTCCCCACATATACCTCATGAACAGTAGGATTAGACTTAAAACTTGACTTCTCAGTTTTTAATGCCAGTAAAAGGAGTAGTTTAGGATCATTTGCAGAACGCAAAACTGTTAACTGTTTCATACTTCAAATACATATCTGTCATCTTCCTGAGATAAGATAAATGTAGAACAATAAATAAAGGTAAAACAGAAAAAGGTTGTGTGACATCTCTAATACAGTATTTCTAGTAACTAAAGATATTAACTGTAATTCTCAACTGACTGTCAACAGTTTGGTCAAGCTGCAGTTAACCTTCTCTTAAGTTCTGGGCATTTTAGAAAATAGTAGGCTCCAAAGTGGCAACTGCAGCTCTAAAAGCTAGTTCTTACACACAAAGTTGAAGAATTATAGATTTGAAGATCTATACTGTAGATCCACACTAAAACCATGGGCTTCATCATACTTAACAAAGAACTACAAACTTTATCCTGGGTGTCCATGTATAGGACCTAGTGCTTTTGTCTACATCAGTATGTACTACTATGTGTTGCTTTCAGATAGCAGCAAAACAGTAGCCAATAGGTAGGAATCACTTTGCTTCTGAGTCACCCTTGAGAGGATTCTACTACCTAGATAGTAAGAAAAGCTCAGAAATAGTTAGGACTTAAGTTTCCTGTGTTGTCTTTCAAATTAAGTCTACAATGCTTTACTCCTATTTGAAATAGGGGAAAAAATTAATCCTCTTGTAGGAAAAGAGAAGAATAAAGTAGTAACAGTGGTATCAAAAAATCCCATTGTTTTGTTTTGGGTGTCTTTGTTGAAGTATCAACCTATTCGAATATCATTTAATATATAAATATAGCAATTTTGTGACTGTATGCACCGGTTTACATTTCCTGCTTTCTGTAAAATTAGAAGAAAATTTAAAGAAAGAAAAAGAAAAAGAATTAAAAGCAATCTCAGAAAGGAAGTACAATACATCTGACTGCAGATAAAAAGTTGGGAAATTCTAGCAGTTAACAACAAATGATGCATTTTGCCATAAAACTTGGTGTAATTGTGTTTGACCCAAAGAAACTTACCTTACTAGCCTGTCAAACATAATGCATATTTCTTAATCTTGGTGGCTGATTGTCACTACTGGTCACCTTTAGACTCACAGAATACATTGGTATGATTTCTGGGTGCCTTTGACAGTGCAAAAAGGGGAAGTTCTTATCAAGTAAAGTCTCAAGCTTAGTAATGCACCAGGGCTACATACTTATTAGGTTCAACTAAAATATGTGTGCTTTTGTAAATTTCTCAACTGGAAATAAGCAACCGCAGGTTAACTCCTTCTAGTAATGATGGTAGTGATGGTCTTCTAGTAATGATACTCTCCCTGAAAGCAAAATATCTGAACTTACTACAGAACTGAATGACTGGATTTATTCCATTCCTATATAAATAATAGTACCTTAAACAGTAACATGAAACAAGTAGGACAGTACATGTTTCAGTAAAAGTGTCAGAAAACAGGTATTTTATAAATGTAAAAAATTTCTATAGCGTTTTCTTATATAATCTATTCATCAGAAAATAGCTCTAGGAACAAAGGCTTCTGCATCTTTACCCAATCTAGAATTAAAATAAATTAGTCAAAATATACAGAAGTACCATCATGTGCACAGAAGGCAATAATATAAAAGTTCATTATATTTAGATTTATAGTTTGAAATTACTTAAACAAGGTTTTTACATTTCATCCTTCTACATTTTGTACTAGTTTTTTGTAGCTTCCCTTTCTAGCAGATCTCTCCATGTGACACTTTCAGCATCTTTAATATTTCCTACTTCATACTACAGCCTTAAGTTCAGTAGGGGAACTACCTGCGGTCCCCTTACTCCCCCTGACTCATCCATGAGACTAAGGAAACTGGAGCATAGATAACAGGCTTTTGTGGCCTGGCAGCATTTTTCAGGCTGTCTTTCATCACCTCCTGATTCTGACATGATTTGGGACAGTGTTGTGACTAATTGTACAAGCAGCTCCGAGGCCAGTCTTCTCTCATCCCTGATTAGACAGCTGCTGTCCTTTTCCAGTTACTGATCATGCTCCCAGCCAACTACCTAACTTTTCACACAGTATTTATATTCCCTGGAAGTCCATAATCGTTGTCTTATCATCCCCTCTAACATCTTTCTAATGCCATACTGCTGTTTTCTAGCTTATCACCTTCCAGCCAAACTGTCCTTGCAACCTATCCCATCTGTTGCCTTTCTGTTTACAAAATCTAGGATCTGAGAATGTACGAAGGGGCCTGCAGCTCCTGTGTTATTGGGCGAATCTCCCTCCAATTTCAGAAATACTGGCTCAGGTTTCTGGCCTAGATTCAGATCCTCTCAGAGGGTTTGGGCAGTGTTCATATGTGAGGGAGGTGTTTTGAAATGAGGCTTGTGAAAAAAATGAAGAGATTAAGAAGAGAGACCTGGTTCCAACCCCTTCTTAAAAGTCCCTGCTTAAATGTATCATTTACTGGAACAGAGGCTGGGCTTTTGGAGCAGGTTCTGCACATAATTCCAAATATGACATTGTGCTACTCTGGTGCTTGTGTGCATTCCAACAGTGACACTTATACTTCATTGAAAATTGAGCTTTGTGGGATACAGCACAGTACAGAAGGTGAGCAGATGGCACAGCCAATGTACTACACGAACAAATCTCGAGTGAGCCTCCTCGCTCTTGCACTGTAATGCAACATTCTGAAAAGAACCGCATACATCATAAGAACATGCTTCAGTGTTTCACTAGCATTTTGCTATTTCAGAATCTGCTGTCTTCCGAATATTAGGGCAAATTGCTTTGGTAAAAGATCATTTTACTAGCCTGTTGCCTACTCATATCACTCTTCTCACTGGATCCAGTCACTGTCCTCACCCTCTTTATGGCCTCCAGTATATTCTGCTGGCCTCCATAATAAAAATGAGACACAGCTTTTTATGCTTGCTACTATCTTTTTGTGGTTTTAGTAAGTCAATATCTTCCTTCAGCTGACTATTGAACTTTGTTTCCATCACTGTTGGTGGATTTTTTAAACATATATGAGCTGCTTGTTACTTTTAGGAGTAATTTCCTGTAAACGCTAATAAAACTGTCCCTATTTCCCCTTCAAATTCCTTTTTAAAACTCTTCCTTTTTAGGAATAGAAGATATCTGAAAAAGATTAGCTTGGTATAAGTTTATGATTGCCATACTTGGTCATTCACCAGGCCAACAAACACTTCCTTACTATCACCCTGCTTGGTTTTTTATACATACATAATGTCTCTTGTGCCCTTCTAAGACCTTTCATACACAGACACAGAGGCACACATGTACTTCAATTACAACCACTATAGCACTAGACAACCTATTTGCTCTGTTTTTGCAGAACACCTAGTCCAGTCATTGGCCATGGGCCATCATTCCTCTCCTAGGAACTGCAACAGTCAGGTCAAAAGAATGTCAGTCCTTGCACTTTTCTTGTAGACCCCATTGTAAGAGTTATGAAAGACAAGACTATACTGTTCCTTAGAGGTCCCATTAAAAATATGATTCCTTGTTAAACAGGAAAGTAATAAAACTAATTACATTATCTCGTTCTTAAGAATTACATTGATTGCTGTTGTGCATTTTCAGCAATTGCTGCCTTAAAGGCTTTTTTTGCTTAAGCCTAGAAGCAATTTTTGACTTTTAGATAGATGTGTGCCAACACTAGTTGGCCTTACAAAATTTTTGTAAACAGACAAATTTCTGAAGTAGTTGTGCAATTCTTTACAGAGCTTCTTGGCTCAAACTATACACTGACTGGAGACAAAGACATAACATTTCACAACATGGCTTTCATGCGGATGTTACTAAAAGGAAAGAAGTCCTACATGTTCTTCTGACTGAAGACAGGCTTGATTTTGTCTCTGTAAAAAAGTGCGATATGTTATATGTAGGTTCCACCCCAGGATTTTGTCTGACCTGCATAGCCTCAGACATATTATCACCTAGCAGAAAAACAAAGTGAGACAGAGATGCCGTATGTGCTGTCAGTACATATGGACAGTTACATATAAAACTATATATATGTATCTAAGGATTTTTCTTCCTGGAGTACTGAAGAATTTAAAGGGGCCCAAGCCCTGAAAAATCTAAGATATGTATATATGATACCATATATACATATCTCATGATAAAAGGACAAGGAAGCAAGGAGTGCATAACATTTTACTAATCCCAAGATGATTCCGCACTGGCAATGACATAAATTCCCAAGAAATTGTGACATGGTCATTTAAAAAGGACGCTTCAATTTAGTCACAAAAATGACTGTGTTCATCTCCTTTGTGACAATAGGACTTCTTGGACCAATGCTTAACAAATACATATTTTTCCTGTTGCTTATCTTAGGTGACCTTTTGCCCATTATATGAATTTGATGCTTTAGCACAAATGTTTTAGCAATAAAATTATCTAGAGGGAACAGACATGCCTACTAGCCTATAAGGTGAGAGGGGCTGGTTTTTTTTAAGACAGGTAGGACTGTCTAAGTATATCTCAAGTGATCACCACTCTTGATTTTTCTTTCCCAATAAAACTGAATTTCTTCATGAATGTGAGGGATTTTTGCACTTAAACTAAATTGTAAAACTGGAGAATCCACACAGCATCAGTTGAATGTCTTCTTTCATCCAGATGGCACACTTTAAAACTTGAAAGGATTTTCTGTGCCACAATTAGGACACATAGGGGGAATCATTTCCCAGTATATTTAAACTATGAATTGAGTTCTAGAAGTCATATATGGTGCTGGAGCTGTTCTACTGTATTACTAAAAAGTAATGTGGTTCTTTATAGTCATTAATCTGCTTATAAGCAGGAATATTAAAAATACATGATTGTTTCAAGTCAGTTATATAAAATATACAAATCCCAGTGATATGACCTATACTGGTGGTAAAAAGGATGACAGTGGAAGAATTTTCCTTTTTTTTTTTTTTTTTTTTTTAATTTAGTGTCTCAGGGAAATCCCTTCTATGGCTTCTATTAAATACTCTTCAGTTTTAATTATACTCCTCTGATCACAAGTTTGATAGATTTGCAACTTTTCAATAGTGTTCTGAAAACTTAAAGAGACTAGCGTTATCAGTAGTATCTTCTCCTTAATACTGTGTTTGTCACTAAATATTGAGAAACTGATAAAGACTTAGCCAACTGGACATAGAATGAGTCAAATACACTTATTTCAAGTACTGGAATGCTATTCTATAATCCATCTTTTACTTAGATGGAAGCTAGGTGTCTAAAATTCTGCCTTAGAATGCCAGAATGCATATCAATGCCTCTATTTTCTGAGATTAAATAAAACATCCTGGCAAGCATTTTTATTGGGCAAGATGTGGTAGAAACATGTCTCCCTTTAATGTGACTCAGAACACACACTCCAGTTACAATTTGGCCTCCAAGCTCATCAAATTCAATGGGAGTCTTTGTGTTGATTTTCTGGTTTCGGTTCAGGAACTGGGCATATGACATCAGGGGTTGGATTTACAAGTTTGAGTAACTTTTTGGCTCAGTTGTCTTCTACTAGTAGATGTCTTACAATTCAAAAAGCTGTACTAGGATTCTTGTGCTTTGACCATGAATACCTTTGCATAACAGTGAAGCAAAAGTTCCAAAAAGAGAAATATTTTTAAGGCTTGCATTTTGGAAGTCTAATTTTGCCATAAGCTCTCATATGGAAAACTAATCAAAAGGATCTTGGAACACAGTATGCTTTCAGGTTGGTCCCAAAGAAAAGGGATCATAGAATCATTTAGGTTAGAAAAGACATTTAAGATCATCAGGTCCAACCATTAACCAGGATCTGCCAAGTCCACCACTAAAACATGTCCCTAAGCACCACATCTATGCATTTCTTAAACACCTCCAGGGATGGTGGTTCTACCACCTCCAGGGGTAGCCTGTTCCTATGCTTGACCACCTTTTCAGTGAAGAAATTGTTCCTAATATTCAATATAAACATCCCCAGGTGCAACTTGAGGGCATTTCCTGTTGTCCTATTGCTTGTTATCTGGGAGAAAAGACCAACACCCACCTGTCTACAACCTCCTTTTCAGTAGTTGTACAGAGTACTAAGCCTTCTTTTCTCCAGACTAAACAACCCCAGTTCCCTCAGCCACTCCTCATAAGACTTGTTCTCCAGACCCTTCACCAGCCTCATTGCCCTTCTCTGGACACGCTCCAGCATCTCTGCGTCCCTCTTGTAGTGCGCAGCCCAAATATGAACACAGTATTCGATGTGTGGCCTCACCAGTGCTGAGTACAAGGGGACAATCCCTTCCCTAGTCCTGCTGGCCACACTGGTTCTGATACAAGCCAGGATGCTGTTGGCCTTCCTGGCCACCTGGGCACACTACTGGAGCATGTTCAGCTGGCTGTCAACCAGCACTCCCAGGTCCTTTTCTGCCAGGCAAAGGTGGATTAATTACATCACATTAATTAATCAGATTATTACAAAGATTTACTAGGCAATGGCAATGGTATGCCTACACAGCATAGTGAAACTCTACACACAGATAGCAAACAGCCCTAAGTGAGCCAGCTCGGATACTGGACAAACTTTTTATCTGAGCCAAGGTGGTGGGCTGTGCGGGCCAGTGGCTGCACTGCTCCTAGACACGAGCTGCCCCTAGAAGCTGAGACTTCCTAGGTGCAAGGGAAGTCACTGCTGTGCTTGGAACTGGTTGCAAACCCATTGAACCATTCTTCTGACTGAAAGGTGTTTTATCTAAATAGAACATTTCTAATCTGTGAACATCTTATTTTTGTAACAAAAAAAAACCCCCAAACTTTTATGTCGAAAAGCTAAAATAATTTTTTTGTTGGTTTAGTTCTTTCTTGCCTGTATTGGTCTGACTTTTCACTGAATGAACAAAAAATGTTTGATCATAGTAGTTTGTATTTTCTTGATACATTACAGTGTCTGGGTTTTGACTTTTTATCTCTCTGATGGGTTAGGTCTCTTGATTGAGATCAGTCTGCATAATGTAGTATAGAAGATACAGTCTGGAAAGGCAACCTAGTTCACAGAAAACAGGGAATAAAACTCCAAAATTTAACTGCTGTAAGCCCATAAGTTTTAATAGTCATTAGCATATGTCTATGTTCTTTTAGATAATTTCATTAAAGGGAAATAGAATATATTGACCTTTCAAAATTTGTATTTTTCATTGTGTACTGAAATGTCTCTTGTCCCAATATAGGATAAGAACACATGCTGAAATACTTGAAATGTCCAGTGGAAAAAAACTTTGAATTCATTCTCTCTCATTTGGCATACAGGATCAGAAACAATTTAAATATTTCCAACTGCTTCTGTAATTCCAAGCTCCATTTCCTTAAAAGTTCTAAAATGTCACCAGTAATGTCACATTTGTACTATCTTTACTGAAAATTGCACATAAGCACACTGTGGCAAAGCAATTTAGCTTTCATTAAATGTTCTACTTCTGCTAGTCATGAAGGTGCATTTGTCACAGATGATGTATACAGCTCTCAGGACAATTAAATAAAGGGATTAAGAAGTATCTGGTCAATAGAGTAACTCCCTTGCTACAGTATGATGGATGTTGTTTATCCACAAAAACAAGGTTGTATGAAATCTCTGTCATAAAAAAAAAAATAATCAACCTAGAATTCTTAAACTAATAGTGTCTTCCCTGAGTATTTCCAAAATGGTCATAATCAGGTTCACAAAGCTTCTGGTATTTAAGTTTGAATGACATACCTTATTTTGTGGAAAATTACTCTGCTTCAGGACAACTTATTTCTAGATGTGAGGTGCCACCACTGAAATTACAGGAACTCTACTACTTCTTGAGGTACTAGTATTTACTGATCATTCTGTTCTATTTCTCAGATGTCTCTGCTTCTGCCTACACCATAACTGGCAAACAGGTTGATACATATGTGGCCATCAAGTAATTGGAATTACCTAATGTATGCAGAGAAATACTGTTCACTTCGGACTGAGCTGCTGGGCTGCACTGGTTATGCATTTTCCCTTGAGTATAATGCTCTGGATTTTGTATTTTCTCAACATATTTGTCTGTATCAAGAAAACAATAGTGTCCACTCATTAGCTGTTTAACTTCCATGAAAACTTTGTGAATGAGTAAATAAACTTAGTTCAAAATAATTTCCTACTCTAAAAGTATTTGGGTTTTTTTAGGTCTTGCAGAAATAGCACTGGAATACTCACCACCAAGTAAACTCATATTATTGTACAGTAGACATTCATTATTTTGATTTATCTTCCTTTTAATCACTAGCAAACACTTAAAGCGTTACTTAAATTTTCATTTTTGAACAATGCCACAGGTTTTATACATGTAATAACTTTACAATTTTATTTTTGAATCATGTAGTTTTTCAAATATGTGAGACTTTTGTTTCTCATTGAAATAAAGTGACAGACAACTAGAGAAATTATTATGATCATTTCTTCAATTTTCTATTTTTTGTTGGCTATATGATATAGCAGATTCCAGTGAAGACTGAAATAAATGTAGATACTTACAACTACTCCTCAGTGGTCTCCACAGACAAAAACATAAAATAGCTTGTATTTCCAATCAATACTTAGTGCTTCTTCCCTCCTTGCCAATTGTTTTTAATTTTTTAATGTCTTGCAAAATTTCTGCTGTAATGATTTAAAGTTTTAGGAGATGTTTACTTCTTAAAATCATAGCTGTAGTTGTGAATCTGGAACCTTTATTTGGGAATGCTCAATAAATACTTCAACCTCATTATGAAAAATTTTAAAGCCCTTCCCCCATTTGTTAAAAAACATGAAGTATAATGAGTCATGGCTTTTAGTAGATTTAACTCTCCTATCTCCAGGGTGCAATGCCAGTCCTTGTCCCATGAACTGTGCAAAGCTGAAGGCAGCTTTTCTAAGACAAGGAAACAAGGACCAGTGGTGGATGCCATTCCTGGTCCACAAAGTTTGTAGATAAATGCCACTTAAGGCCCATGCCTAGCAGGACTGTAATCTTCAAAACTGATGCACAGGTACTATGCATATGAGGTTTTCCAGTAGATATATTTTTTTAAGCACTTCTTTTTTGTAAGGCACTAAAAACTTCAGTTTCAGTGAATGCTGAGATGCCACTATCTTGACAAAGCCACATAGATGGTTGTTTATCTCACTCAAAATTCTGTTAAGTATTTTTTAATCTTAACTACCTAATATGGGAGGGTTTCAGAATTTAAGTATGGGATAGAAAAAAGAAAATGCAGTGGTGACAATGTCTTTTCTTCTAAGCATGACTAAGGAGAAGGAAGCAAATTATACACCATGTTCAAATATTGACTATTCAAACTATTGGTCTGACTATTAAAGGAAAATACAAAAGCAAAAGAGGATTTGGAGGTCTAGCTTTCACTTTCTTTGAATGCCTTAACCATGAGAGTACAGAGTCCTCTTTTTAAGAAGATAGTCTTAAACCCTTTTCTTAAATCTGTTCCACTTTAATTGGAAAAAAACTTAATGATTTTCCAATAAAGTGTGAGCAAAACATTGAAAGAATGATTATGACACTCCCACTGAATTCATTGGCTATTTGACATACTCTAGAAATTTTATCTTTATAGCAAGAACAGGAATTCAGTCTTCCTCTTTCTTACATGACCTAATCTTTCAGAGAGCTGTGTTTTGTTTTATTTTGTTTTATTTTAATTTATGCAGAATGAGTAAGAGCACCCATTCAAAACTAATCTTCAGATTAATGAGTAGAAAACTTTTTAATGACAGAAGAGTACTTTTTTTCACTCAATCCCATCCTGAGTAATAAACCATTTTCCAGCTCTTCATCTAACCATTATAATGAGTAAAAAATGTAGCAATTTTTTTCCCATCCATTTTAGAAGAGATTGACCACTGCTTCTCTTTTCAGAGAAAAGCTCTCATTAGATAACTGTAGAAGAGGGACAATGGTAAATCTGAACATCTTTTACTTTAGCAGTACACAGCACTTTCAGACAACTGAGAGGTAAGAATTAAAACACTCTCTGTAGAGTTACCAGTGCTTGGCTTGGGGCTGCCTACAGAGTTGTGCAGACTTTTGCACTGAATTCTTAGGTTTAACCCTCTTACACATTGTCTGGGATCTGAATCTCTCACTGTTAAGCACTAAAATGTTCTGCGTAATGACACTAAATTCTCTATACGTCTAGTCCTGAGCTGTCAAACACAAATCTTTCCAGCACCCTTTGCCAGTAAGAGATTGACCTTTCCTTTTGCATGATGAAAAGTCACTCCAAGAGGCAGTATATGATTATAAGATATAAGCAAAGTTTAGGATAATCAGTTATGATATCCATGTGTTTCCCTTCTTTTCTCCCTCCATTATTATAAAGCAAGAAATAAATGTGATTTTACTCTTTGCACCCAAATGAAAGTTACCAAAGTATTCAATTAGAAATTTAGTGTAGAAGTGATCCTTGTGCCTTCTCATGACTCATGAGAAATATTTACTTTCTGTGAAATTTCATAGAAATAGAAGAGTTAGGTGTTAAAAAGAACAGAGAACTGCTTAGCAAGAAAGAAATATTTCACACAGCTGAAGCAGCAAAGCAAGGAGACAAGTTCAAAAGGGGAAAAAAATCTATCTAAATAGTAAGTTGCAAGTAGTAACGTTGAGCATTTTTCTATGCATTTACTTTGTAGTTGTTAAGAAACTCCTGATCAGACATAATATTTGAAATAACCAAACATTACAGTCCAGTCGATCATTGAGTTAAAGTTTTCTTTACAAAAACTGATCTAGATAATGCAGATCCTTTAGCTTATATGAAGCACTAAGCTACATCTCTGTATATTGTAATATATGAAGAAATACATACTATTAATTGGAACATTAAATATAACAGTTCCAAACCATACAGACTGCAATTAAATTCCTTTCCAACCTGCTTCATTGCAACTCTAATTTTCTTATCACAGATAATTTCAAAAAGAATTTGAAAAGAGAAAAAAAAAGGCTATGTGACTTCCATTGGTTTTTGGAACTAAAGATTCTGTGTTGTTGATCTGGCTCATCAAGTATGGTATTTGACTTGAAAGGCACACCCCAGAGAGATCCAGACTGTTATAAACAGCATCTGTGTTTTATTCAATATCTTGCAATGGACAGAATGGAATAAATTTTTAAAATGGAGATAGGAGTTTATTTTACAACTAGGGTTTGAAAATTCTAATAGCTTCAGTTATAATAAAAATTAATAGAGAAAATATTAATAATGCAGTTTTAACTGTCATACATCATATTTTCTGGGTTGTGTTTGTTTTTGAGGACAATCTATTGGAGCAGATTGCTGATTTAGAACTGCAGTATAGTGAGCTTCTCAATAGACTAGAAATTCTTCCTTTGCGTCTGCTCTCCCATAATGTTTTAAGAAGAGCAGTTGCAACAGAAGAATTTCTAGTGTATTCCCTTTCCATAAACCAAAGGCTGTTAGTTTGTTTTTATCTTTCTTTACTTGCATCTGCATCATTTCTTGGTATACTACATAAGTTAAAGTTCCTAATAAAGACAGTTCAGTTTCTGAATAAAAGTGCTGCATTTTTAAGTTTATATCAAAGCTTCTTCCAGCAAAAAGGAAAAACAAACAAACAAAAAAAGTCATATATGTCCTGCCAGTGTCATCCAGTTCTGCAGCCAAAACTGCTCTTTTCTCTGGATGAACATGTTGTGACACTTTTTACTGTCACATTCTGCTTGATATTTTCACTTAAACCCCTCTGCCAGACCTTCTCAATCTCTGATTTACCTTACTATTTTGAATCTACATATTTCTGTAACATTTCAAGTTCATAGGCATTTTTAAGTCCTTTATATCATCCAGAATTTGGGGATGAGGCATTACTCCAGCTTCACTTCCACAGTGTGTCAGGAAATTTTCAGGAATTTACATCTCTTTCTACACTGGAACAATTAAAAATGCTGTTTCTATTCCTTTGTAGAAGAGATTTCTTCTTTGTGAACATGACTTACAGGTAGCAATGTCTTCTGAAATCTCTCTTCCCAGATTCACAGATCATAACTGAATAGTGGTTACTTGTGTCTCCTATGACTTTCTTTTTTTTTGCTATGTCAGTAATCATAAAACTATAAAAACATCTGTAATGGCTCAGACCATATATCTAGCACCGTTCTGCAGAGGTCAGGCCTAAAGAACAAGAAAAGAACATACTGACACTTCCCTGATAATGTCTTAGCCTCTGGTGATTTGTAGCTGATGATTTCTTTTAGCAAGATGTAGTAGTTTGGGTTTAATAACCTTTTATTGGTTTATCTTTCATAAATTTTGCCTCATTGCTTTTTGGACCCAAATCAAGTCTTCAATTGTAGAATTGCATACAAAGTAGTTTCTTTCAAGCTGGATGATAATTTTTAAAGGATATCCCAGCTTTTTTGTTCACAGTTGTTAAATCTATATATAAATCTGTACTTACGTTTATCCAGGACATTCTCTTCCCTCCATCACAGGTTGCTTTAATTATAAGCCTGCCTATTAAAATACAGATCCCACATTTCTTTATTAGTTCCTCTCTATTGGCTCCTCTCTATGCACACAGAGAACAAAGTAACAGTACTCTGTGCCTACACAGAGTACCTTTAATGCTTCCTCTATTGTATTAGTCTAATTCTTTATACCACCACCAACCTCCACAGAAAATCTGCTAATAAAGAGTTTAATTTCACCCATGCAAAATCACTGCTGAGGACCATGTTACTTTTTTCCTTAGTCCATTCTTTCACACAGAATAGTTGTTTAGTATCTACAGAATGCTAACAAGTTCCATCTCATTGTACAACCACCGAGTTTTGTTCCAGAAAATGTTGCAGACATTGCTGGAAACAATTGTAGAGAAACAGGACTTGCTTCCATTCCTTAGATCAGCAGCAACAGTAAAAAGCAAGCTAACAAATATGGACTCTTATGTTGCTAAAAACACCATCTTCCAAAAATGTGGATGCTCAGAACCACAAATATTAATTGGTGTAATCTTCCCATAAAATAGTGTGAAGAATACTTCAAGAGTAATTTTCTCACATCATCTTTCAGGGACACTGCGAGATATATCTGCAGCCGAGTTGCATTACAGATGAGACAAGGTCGTCTGCATCTTATTTTTGAGAAAATTATAGGGTCCTAGTACAAATGTGATAAACAGACAGCAGAGTGCTTTGTCTTCATTCAGTCATTAGTGCACTAACAGACTAAATTTCTGCCAACAAGACTACAGATCAACAAAAAATTCAAGTCTAAAAAATACCCAAAGAGATACTGAGACTAATAAAGGAAGCTTTTCAGGCTGTTACACCCAGACAGCTATAGCACAGCAGCAGTCAATGAGATTGGATAGATATATATAACTGGCATGTCCTAAATTGGATCTGCACCTAAGTATTACATTATGGCTCACATGCTTTTTTAAATAGTTTGTTTTTCAGAAGGACTGGCTTAACTTTTCAGCATATGAGAAAAGAAATAACACCTTTTGATAAAACCCTTTTGCTTTGTAACAAGCACATAGTATTTTGGTCATCTCACAGTTGTAATCTCTTTTCAAAAAGGTTGTATCCAAGGAAATATGATTTCTCCCTGAACTAGTTCTTGTGGTTTAACTCAGCAGGCGGCTAAACACCACACAGCCATTCATTCACTCCCCTCTCCCAGTGAGATGGGAGAGAGAATTGGAAAAAACAAGAGTAAAATTTGTGGATTGAGAGAAAGACATTTTAATAGCACAGAAACGGAAGGGAAAATAATAACAACAATAAAAGAATTAGAACACATAAAAGAAATGATGCACAATGCAATTGCTCACCACCTGCTGACTGATGTCCAGCCAGTTCCCAAGCAGCCACCCCCAGCCAGCTTTCCCCCTAGCTCATATACTGAGAGTGATGTCACATGGTATGGAATATCCCTTTGGCCAGTTGGGATCAGCTGTCCTGGCTGTGCCTCCTCCCAGATTCCTGTTCCTCCCAGCCTACTCGCTGGTAGGGTGGTGTGAGAAGCTGAAAAGTCCTTGACTTCATGTAAACACTCCTTAGCAATAACTAAAATATCAGTGTGTTATCAACATTATTCTCATCCTAAAGCAAAACGATGTGGACAAGTCACTATAACCTCCACAGTAGATACTCAGATATTTATAGACCTCAACCTTAACCGTATTACCAGCTGTAAGTGTATCCCATTTCAACTGGACTATAGTAATAATTGTTGTTGCTCTTTCAATTTGGATTCCACTGCTACTATATTATTTGGCAAGCAATAAGTTCTTGCCTCCATAGGGTGGTTTGTCTTTTGCCCGTACAAGATTTTGAGTATAGGAATGGCAATATGTAGATTCACATATGTACAGTCTTCCTTAAGATGTGAAAAACATAATCTAGATCAATAAAAAATAATAATACCTGAGTTATAACAAGACTTTTTGGTTTGTCAAAGTGGGGAAAGAAACCCCATGTATTTGGCTATAAATACATTACCAAATATGTAATACAGACACTTTTTCCGAAGTGTTTTCAGACTATGACAATAATTAACTTTTATCTTTCATCAGGTGAGTATCAATTAATAATGTTTTTAGCCACCAACCTGGTGACACTGCTCTTGAATAAGACATTTTCCAAGAACTAGCGTTTCTTTTTTTATGTATTTACCCTAATATTGCAAATGATTACTTACATTTTTCACTATCAAGGAGACTGTATATTCAGACAGTGATTTGGTTGAATATAATTTAATTGCATTTACAACTACATGTTTTTACTCTGAGTTACTTTGATAAGCATCCTGTCCTGAGCTGATTGTATCATTTTCTTTCTTCTTTTAATATTTCAGTACACCAGCTCACTGAAAAAGGATGTGTATGTTTTATCTTTGTTCTAAAAGGATTGAAACCAAGTAAAGCAGAGGTTATACTCTACTGGGAGAAAAACATTCGAGAACAGCAAAGTAAGGTTTCGTTTCATTTAATCTAGTCTGGTGAAGGATGTTGTCTGTCTTTGTGGATAAGAAAAATAAGGGGAAATAACCTTATGAAGCTGCAGATTGCCTGTTGTCACCCTCGAGGGCACTACATGTGCTTGCACAACATAACCTAGATGGATCACTGATCACCTTTGCTATCCACATCTTCCAGATCACCTTTGCTATCCACATCTTCCAGACAAGGGCTAACCAAGTCAGCCATACGCATATTCTAGACACTTGTTTTCTCGGTGAGAACCAACAGGGCCTTTGGAAAGGAAGAGACAAAAACTATCTAAAATGCCTTTAACTCCAACAAGAAATGAGGTATTTTATAAACTGCCCTTATGATAGTCATTGTGAAAAAGTGGAGAAATCATTGATTTTTTTGTTGCAATGGGCATTTAATGGTTGCTGCTAGACAAATGACTGACGTGTAGAAGAGGGCTTCTCTTAGTAATAACATGCAGTACCAAACATTAGGAAAAAACATAGACATGGTATTTGTAGAAAATGAGTAAGTCTAAAAGGGAATGATAGTGTAGATTTAGCACAGTAAATATTATTTTGTCTGTACTAATAAAACGCCACAAATGCCTGACAGTACAGGGTCTCAGGATTTATTCAGGCTTGCCTTGGCTTGACCTGGGTTTATCTCATTTTAACTGTCCAGCTGCCAGGCCACTGTTGCCTAGCATGTTTTAAGCAATAGGATAAAGGTCTGAAAAACACTGGCAGTTCCTGTGTAACACACAGTAGCTCTTTTTTTTCAAATAAGGCTGGAGAAGGCTACTGTGCACCTTTCAAACTTTATTTGTAAACCAATGAGAAAGCATCAAACTGTCTTTAAAAACATAAAGTAAAAAACAAAACAAAAAAAACCACAAAACCTCAAACAACAGAACAAAAACTAAAACCCCCAAAAAACCCCAAAACCACCACATCTTGCTCCTCATAAGCAAAGAGCTCAAAATGCAGACCCATCTTCATTATATTGTCCCCTCCATTTCTGTTACAATAGGAGAGAATTACAGCTTAGGATCCAGAGGAGCATTGGACAGGTGAGCAAATCGCCAGAAAAAAGGGGTAGAAACTAGAAAAGGCCTTTTTTGTGTGTGATAGTTCCAACCCTGCTGTTACTGAAAGCTGTTTTGTATTTATTTAGTCTATTTAATTAGTGAAATGTTTATAGTAACAAAAAATCCTTATTTCCAAATATCTGTTATGTTCCTTGTTCCTCATAAGAAGATTGTTTAAGCATGACAGGGAATTGGAATATAAGTATTTAAAACTTGTAAAGAAAATAAACAAATTCAAACAAAGTCTTTAAGATGAGATGCTGATAGTTAGATTGTCCAACCTGACCTTGAACACTTCCAGGAATGGGGACATCCACAGCTTCTCTGGGCAACCTTTTCCAGCATCTCACCATTCTCATCACAACAAATTTCTGGGTTGCAAGCACACATTGCCAGCTCATGTCCAATTTTTCCATTCATCAGTATCCCCAAGTCCTTCTCTGCAGGGCTTCTCTCAATCCATTAATTCCCCAGACTCTAATAATATTGGGGATTGACTCAAACCAGGTGCAGGACTATGCACTTGGCCTTGTTGAAAATCATGAGGTTAAACAGAAAGAGAATCCTGGAGTTGTCAGTTCAGTGAGGTAGCCCAAAGTGTTTGGTTGCTGTGCCTGTTAATAATATTAAAGTCTCTGTAGTAAAGCTTTTACAGAAGAAAAGTAAAAAACAGATAGCATAACTTTGGCTAAATGCTTGTGTATTGAAATGATTTACATAAAATATTTAATATATGTTAATAGTAGCTCTAACAGGGGTTAGAGGTGTAATTAAACTCCTCATGCTTGGCAGGAAGTAACCAGCCAGCAGTTCAAACAAAAACCAATAACCTTCTCTAAGGAAAAGTAAAAAAATACCTGCAGTTACATATACTCTACAGCTGGTTAATATATAACCATACTTCACCAGAACTAAGTCATCAAACGAATTTGAATTTATATCCAAAACATAAAATCTAGAAGATAACCAAGAGATAAAGATGTAATTCTAAGCATGCATGCATGAGACACAAAACCAGGTTAAGGATGAAAAAGGTTATGGAGAACTCAGAAGAGAATGCGCAGTCATCAGTCCCACAACTGATGCAGCTCCTAGCAAGTTTTGTCTTGAGAATTGATGGGGGTCTTTAAGCAGGTGGGGTTTCCTGAAGTGTCTCAGGGAGGCTAGCTTAAAAATATTGAAGAGGCATCTGGTTGTTACATTTAAGCAAGACCTATATTTCATATTTTTTTACCTGTAATCTTTTTGCCTCTGATGTTGTACCTGAAGATTTATTTTTCTAAATAATTTTTTCTTTGTTTACTGTTAAGTTTGTTTGACATGATGGATCGCTGTGAGTCAGCACCAGGTGATTCAGAGGCTATGCCTTGCACAGCTGCTGGGAATGGTAATCAAAGAAGCCAGCTTGATATGTTCTGGCAGGGATTTTCCTATGTATATATGAAGTTCTAAAAGGTAGGTGGCTATTACTTAAGTAGTGCAGCTCAATTAAATTTGAAGTTATTTTTGTTTTTTACTTTTTCTTTCAAGGGTTTTTTTGGCTACTTGCTGAGGTATTTGGGTTTTTTTTAATGATGAGAGGGAGTACAGCTTGGGATGAATCAGAGTAACGCAAACTTCAGTGCTCTATATGAATGGGCTTGACAGATCTATATGAAGTGATATATGTATCTTCCATTATGATTAGGTAACTAAGTAGGAAAAGGAGGTAGGTGAAGCTGAGATTAAGGAGGCTGGGGGTATAAAATGCCAAGTTTGGATATGAATCTTCCTTTTGTAAGCTCAGAGCTAGTGCCCTTCTTGCAAGAAGCAGTTAACTACAAGGTATGTTAAGGTCTAATTTTAACTTTCACGTGAGATATGGGGAATGGTGCAAACATTCAGTCTCTTTCAAAAGTAGAAAAGGGCATCTCTGTTTTGAGGTAAACTTCTAGCTGCAGGCCCAAGCAGTTACACTCAAAGCTGGGCAAACTATTGATCTTAGCAGAAAAAATGTGAGACTCTGATGTTAACTTGAATGTGGCAATTGAGATGGAGTTGCTTTGCATGAAGTCTAATTGCCATGGTTTCCTCTTGTATGCAAAGCTGTATGTGGCTGAAGAAATGGTTAATGTTTACTTACATCAGCTTGTTACAAACACTGGGAGCTGGCTAAGAAGGGGCAAGACTAAGGCAAACACAGTCAAAAACAAAGGGACTATTATAGATCTGTTTGCTATGACTGGTACACATGATACTTTTTGGTTCTGTCAGCTGAACCCTTACCAGGGCTAGATTCCAGCTGTGACACTCCTGTGTTCCCCCTCCACTAAGCTTCCAGTAGATTATTGCTCATAAATAACCATCTTTTAGGCTGACTTTGGAGGGATCCCAAGGTAGTCCTACAGATAGTTCCCACAGATGTTTTCCTGGATGTGCTGTATCTAGGTCTCAGGGGGAAAGGGGTATAAGAATCCCTTAGAATTGATTGACTCAGCAGAACCAACATTTTTCTGTTTTTATTTCTTTTTGTTGACACTGCAAAAAAGTCATGGGTGGATGCGGTGTAAGTTGTTTCATCTGCTTGCGTTCAAGGGGTTCACTGTAAAAAAGCCAGTCCGCAAAGCATTTATTATAGTGTGCTCTTGCACCCTTACCAACAGCATTCGTGTCTCTCACTTTTGCAATCCATGCATGGTATTATTCCTATGTGTAAATTTGTCTTATCAAATCCAGATGTTACATAATCTCCTTTTATAAACTTGCCAAGATATCCAGTGCTAGAGCTGTGATGGCATCCATCTTTTATCCACAAACAGATTAATACATTGCTCTCCTAATCATATGGCTAACCACCTTTTCAACTCGCATCCATACTCAACCAGCTTCTATAAAGTAGTAATTATTGAGAGCCTCTTTCCTTGCTGTTGATTTTGTTGTAGCACATTGAGCATAGGTGGTTGGGGAATTACATGCCCAGCCAGAAATTAGGCTGGTAAGGGTGACCTGTTGTGTAGTCCTGACACAAGCTTGCAACCGCCGTAAAGACTGGGCTTTCACCTGTACCCCGTGTGGGTCGTGGTCAAGTGCAGTGATTTGAAGACAGCTTTTAGACAACTGTCCAAAGTGTTCTCATAGCACAGTGTTTTACCCACTTGAAATCAGTGGAGCTGGAAAACTGCTGAACTCCTTCACGGTGAATAACGTGCAGCTTGAAGTGTTTAGGAGTCTGACTCTGAATTAGGAAATTAATTTAATAAATAACACAAACAAAACAGCTATGCTTTTCTCAGAATACAGCAGATATTTATGTCCTCTTTAATAAAAGCTACATCACCAGTGAGCAACAAAAAAGAAAAGTCCCTTTGAAAAACAAAACAGTATTTTTCTTTTTTTTATACAGAATTGTAATATTGCATTTCTGGCACAATGGGATGCTGTTCAAAGAACAAAATTAACAGTACTTCCTGTTTCGCTTTGTCCCTCAGGAATCTGCCCTTGAGCAAAACCTGATTTTTTACAAATTTCCAATGCAGATGAAATCCAGAGTTACCAGCAAAAGGAACAGGCAATACTGTCCTGTAGGAATGTGTTATAGTTATTCCCCATCTCTGCTGGAGCTCCTTACTAAAGTTCAAACTCAAGTTTTCATGTTATCCAGGTTATATTTTTTCTTTAATATTTTTATTGCCTTTTTCCCTTGAGCGCTCTCTTGCTGTGATGGTAGATTACTCCCTCACTGTCTCTAGCTTGTGTTTCTGTTTATCTTTCTGTCCATCTAGTTATATAAGTGTGGGTATGTAATATATAAAAACATAAACCAAGGAGTTTTCATTTAGAGTTCTTATGTAATATATTGAATATATGCATTTTGTCATGTGGATTTTACTACCTTGAACTAGCAAGAAATGAGTGGTTACAGGTAGAATTTTTAATCTGACAAATTCATTTTCTAACTATTAATTTTTTCCTTAGTGTCTTTTGTGCCTTCTTGGGGGAAATTTTTGGGATGTTTTTGTATTTGAAGGTGTCGACAGCGAGGACAGCCATTTACGTAACTTATGATTTTTTTCTTCTGTTTAGTACACAACTAATTCTAAAAAGTATATGAGTGAGAGCTCAGCAAAGTGAGCTAGTACTATTTTACACTCTAAACTTACATAGGCACCCCTAGGAGTGAAGATATAATTCCTCTGTGTTATCGATGTAATTGCATACATTCTGTCAGAAGAAATATGGAGGCAACTTGATTAACCAGTATTTTTTGTTACACTGCATGTCTTGCAAGCAATGGCTATTAAATAACTTTCTGAATGATATTTCTTAGCATGAAAGCAAATATTGATTCATTTATTTAGCATCTATGTTGGCATGTGAGCTCAGACTTGTGCAAGTCCTCATTCTTGAAGCAGACTTGCCCTTCTGAAATTGCTGTAAGTCTGACAATACTAAAGGAAAGGAATTGCCCATGTGATGATTTATTTTCTTAATACAGAACCCATGTACATCAGCAGAGCAATGTACATTTTTCAGAATTGTTAATAATGGTATAGGAATTCAATTTAGGCAGGTCAATAAAATTTAAATGTTTATTAACATTGATAATGTGAGTTGGTAATAAAAATGTGCATGTCTCAGGATTTCAGTTAAAACAATAGAGAAATTGAAGTTCAAATGGAAGAGTCTATAAGATATAATTTCATTACATGCAGACCTTTATAAATTCGACCTCTTGCAAAGTACTAGTTAATTGGGAAGTAAAGATGGAGAAGTTTCTCAGAAGCATATTTCTCCCTTTCCTCCACATTTTTTAATGGGAAATCTATGGTTTTTTGTCAAACCTAAAAACTCAAACACTGATGACTTTTCTATTTTAGGAAACTGAAACCTGGATGTTTTTCTCCGTAAACTTCAAAAGTTTTTGTATGTGTTGGCTAAGGAGTCAGCATTCTCACAAAATTTGGTGTTGGTCAAGAGTGTTTGAGGAAAATATGCACTCTTCCCATTTAATTGAAAGCTAATCTTGTTATTTTAAAAATGTTGATAGAAAATATTTCTTAGCACCAATAATAAGCCAAATACTGTGTGATTTAGGTTGCCTACCCAAAGGAGCAACCACTTAGTAATTTCTTTGTCATCAAACATAGTTTTGAAAGTATTTGACAGTGGTGGCCAGGATAATAAGTTTTCATGTTCTGCAATTCTATTCTGATTTATTAAAGAGTCCTTGAAACCTTTCATCTTATTTCCCTGCAGATGAAGCACTTCAGAGGAAATCTGCCTTCAAAAAGAAGGAAAAAAGAAAAAGCAAGACATTATAATGAAATTTTTGATTGCACACAAACACCAATTTGATGTTTCATTTTATTTTAAAGTAAATACTATAATCTTAGGAAGCAGAGATTTCTGAGGGTTTAGGTTATGTAGCTATCTAAAGTCTGTACAAGAACTTAAGCCTGTATTTTGCTGCTATAAAAGAATAATCTAATTTCAAAAGCAACAGTTTCTCAGTTTATAGAAGGACAAATATTAAATCCTACAATACAAAAAAAAAAAAAATTATCTTTCCAGTTTTGACCTTTATAAACATTTCACTGTGTGGTCTAGATAAATCCTTCTGATGAAATTGTAATAATATAAGGCAGATTTCATCTCAGCTTTGTGGCGTGAATAGTAAGGCAATTAACATGGAATCAAGTTGGGAGTCATCTTGTATAAAGCAACTTATTGTGTATTACAGGCAGCTGCAAAAGATATGAATTAGTGAGTTGTTAATGAGACATATTCACCCATTCTGCCTCATGGCATGAGGACTGGAGAAACCATGTTGCCATACTCAGCCAATATAAATTTAGTTTATGCTGTAGCTTTGGGAACACCTGTGCACCAACCTCATCATGCCAATAAACGTTAAAGATCAAAATGTTTAAATAATTTTCCCATTTTTTCACCAGAGAGAAAGATATTCTGACACTACAAAACAAGCTAAAATAAACAAAATGTAGAGGACAACAGGAGTTTCCTGTTGTGAAAGTCATTGAGTATTCCACATCTCATTGTGCAATTATAATCTAATAAAAGCAGGGATTGATTTAATGTCCTGTGAAACAAATAGGAATCTCCTTTGAACATTGTCCCCTGTCCAATGCTGCATAATGTGTATTCATCATTACATTGCCAGGTTCAGTTTTAAAAGCCATTCCATCTTCAAATGGTGTGAAACTGAAATTTAAAAGGAAATATAATATTGCAGTGTCTGTAGAAGAAAAGCTTATTAGACCTCAGAAATGGTTAATAAAATGCAGTCTTAAAATTGAAAATAGATTTAGAAAACAAAAATATGAGATAAGACTTTTGTCTCTGTCAAGAGGTCTTTTCCAAAAAGTGTGAAACGTAACAGAGAACAAGATTACCTCTTTGTCTCATTCTAACAGCTTGAAAAAAAGTACTAGAGCCAAAATGTTGCCTTTAATGTTATTTTCAATATTCCATCATGATTTTTATCAGTCTCTCCCTTCATAACAAGGCCTTTTTTCTCTTTCCATATTAGGGCCAGTCTTAATACAGAGCAAAACAGATCCTTATTTCCTTTTTCATTTTTACATGTAACACAGTAAAATGGTGAGAAGAAACACGCCAGACAGACTGATACATTCCCACCCTCTCTTTTTTTCTTTTTTAAAATGAGATGGCAATAAAATCCTAAACCATTTCAAAGTGTTAGTTACAGAAAAAACTAGCTATCTTAGGTGCTAAACATAATAGGAAAAATCACAACCCATGTTTTACAGAGCAGCAGTTTTCAACTCTTTTCAAAAGCACTAGGCAAAGAAGCTGAAAATAAAGCAGACTATGTTCAAAAAAATAAGAAAAAATATTTGAAGGAAGACTTCTTCTAGGATGAAGAAAAATAGCTATTATAATAAAAAACATTTTTTTAATAGGTACGGGGGAGATACATCCAAGCAGTGGAAAAGAATTGGAAAATGAGAAATCACAGGGTGCAAAAAGTTTAAAAGGTGAAAATAATGAAATGTAAATAAATGAAACATAAATCAGAACCAGACTGGCTAGAATAAATTGAGCAGAATTTACAAGGGAAGGAGGAAATAAAAAGAGGCAGATTTACTTCAGAAGTAAAGGCCCTTCAAAGGAATCTAAAATATAAAAGAAAGTTGACCTAAGTGAAATGATGCGTAGTTAAAACTGGAAACATAATTAAAAGTAAAGTGGTTGGAAATATTATTATGAAAAAAAAGTCTGAAGACTTAAAAATTGAAAATAACTAAAAATAAAAATTAATACTGTGACTGAAATATAAAACCCCAAGCAAATAAAATGAGAATTTGATTCAGAGTGCAAAAATAATATGGCATGAAAAGTTGCAAGAGACTTGAGTTTGTTCATTTTTAAAATATGGCCCAGTGGAAGAGTTCTGACCTTCATTATAAATATACAAATCAAAATGGGAAACCATCCTTTTTCATAGGCAAAAAACCAAGCTGTCATTTTCTTTTTTTGATTTATAGTTAAGATTTTTTTCTTATAATTGCTCAACATAGAAGTTGAAGAAAGTCACATTAAAAGCATAGCTTTATTTTTTTATTGTTACTGGCTTTACACTGGCAAACACATACCCTGAAACAGGCCAAGACAATACTCTTTCAGACCTTGCTCAGAGCCCTCTTGACAAGCAGCCACATCTGGACACAGGAGTTTGTTCATATGAGAGATAGAGATGATGTTTCCTTCGCGTGTATTTTTGAAATGAAAGTACGAAAATATTCTTATGCTTATTAAGAGTAAGGATAAATGAGAAAAATCAAAATTTTAGTAACTTTCCTGAAGACCCATGAAAGCTGCTGTTTGAATGACTGTTTCTTAACTGACCGAATGGGCAGGATCAAGTTAATCTTTATTTTATAGATTTTATGTTAGGCTACCTGAGATAGAAGCCTCTTCCTTTTCTGTACTCACTAATTCACAGAGAGCTCTGAAGATTGCGTATCTTCCTGAAGGTTCCTGTGGAGGAAGATTAGACTTCTAACTCATCATCAAAGACTTAGAGGTACACATCGGGCTTAAATGCTCTTTCTTTTCACTTAAACTGTTTATTAACATCAATTTGAAATCAGTGAAAAATAAACTGCAGCATGAGTCTGTTGAAATGAGGCTGCTGGAGTGTATTCTAGGTATTTTTTGCTTATCTGTTTTTAAAGCTTTAAATTTCCCAATGAGTTTTTTTATTCGTAGTATTGCCTTGAATCTACTGCCTATATTAAGTATTTCTGTAATAAACAGCTTTACTTCTTGTTTCAGTGTAATTTTCAGGTTATAAAAACCAGATTAGAACTAAGGAAAAGCAATGCTTCTGAAATTAAAATGCCATGCCACATTAGTTTTCTTAAAATACCTTTAAGAATACAGTATGAAGTTATTATGATCCACATTTACACTTAGTATGTGTGTGAGAAAGAGACTTTCAAGACATAAAATCTTATTAATGAGTATTGTATTTCCTGCTATTGGAATAATAATACAACATTCTCTTTTTAAATAGTGTTTTATTTCAAAGGGTTTTAACTTTGGTTACGATTATAGAAGCAACCCCAAAGGTTTTAAAGATCCTTTAAAAACTTGTTCTGATGACAATAACAGTGAACATATGTTTCCTTTGAAAACTCTGAAATGTATGGAACAAGCAGTTACTTGAGTAGATATCCTTAAGTAGGAAAGATTACCTAATCTGACATGGAACAGATGATGGCTACCCTCCATACTATGGAAACATTTTCTAACTTCATATAAACACAATGGAATGGACACTGATCTTTATGATTGTATCGTTAAAAGTACAGTACCATATTCTAGGCTGGCACTGAGCAACAGAATTAGAGACATGAACGTCGCCTGATGATTTGGCTAACATTTTCATACCAAGAGACAACTTCTTTCCTATTCTCTGCAGTTCAGCTGGCACAAAGATTCATGATGGAGGAAAATGGTACTCTAGTTTTGTTGAAAAACATAAACTTCAAGGAGACCCTACACTGGGATTGCAAACCCTTCATGTATCATAGGGCTGACGTACAGGGCCATAGGGCTGTCACAGCAATAAAAGAATTGACATAGTATCAGGCCAAGAGAAGGTGATTCTTAATATGAGGGAAAGAAAGACTGGATATCTGTCAGTGCAGCCAAAGGCTGCATTGCCGCAGATTCCTGGACAAATTCTTGCAGACTATATTCCATGAGATATTAGACTAGGTGTCAGGAACGTGCAGATTTTTCTTGGTTTCTTTTTGCCATACGCTTATTTCAACAATGCCAATGCTGCTGGGTTTTGACATATTCAGGCAAGGATTCTGTGTCCCAAAGTTAGATCCTTTGTTGTAGAGGGAGGATTTGCTTGCCTCAGACGCTGTGCAGTTTCCCCTGCCTCAAACACAGTTTCTGAGAAGTGTTTGTGAAAATGAACTTTCCCTAAGCACAGGAGGAGGGGGAGGCAAAAAAAAAATCATTCTTTGCTCTTCTGTCTGTACTTACTGGGCCAGAGAGGGTTTTTGTACACAGTTCCAAATTCTTACTAAGTCTGCCAGTTAAAATACAGACCTATACTCTAGCATAACTTTTGGTACTGTGTTTTCTTATCCACAGTAAGTTAAATCATCTGTATCAAATGTTATTATGTCAGACGAAAGCTGTCTGAAGGAACACTATCAGAGGTTTATGAAAAAAGGGTATTGAAGTTCCAGAAAGATGATTAACTGATGCTTGTCACAAAACTGGTGTGTGATTTGGAAGTATAAAAATACATTTATTAGTTATCTAGGAAAAATACGGATATGTGAATACATGTATTTGTCATTAAGCTGGGAGGATGGTTAAAAGGTTAAAAGGATAAGAATGAAAGATACAAAGGAATCTAGTTAATATGTATGTGTCTAATGATTTTTAGTATGTTTACCAGTGAAAGAGAGAAAACATGAAATTGTTATTCATTGTGTTTGTTGATGATCCACTGCAGTCCTTTCTGGCGCCACTCGTGGGTTCTGGAGGGATTCCAGATAAAGGAAGTAGCTGGGAGAGAAAATGGGCAAACCTTGGTCTGGACATTGCCAGAAAGTGGAATATTTGTGGGGAAGTTTTTTGTTCTAATGTGGTAAAGGGACGAGGGGTGGAGTATGTGTATATTGTCGGCTTTTGTTGGTGCAGTGATGATACTCGTTTGGTGTGGGGAACTCTTTAGATGTAAGTGACATTTATGCAGGTTGTGTGATTAATGTATATTTTAATGACAATTCTTAAATATGTGTTTTGCAGAGGTGAGGCGTAGGTATATGGGGCGCAGGTAGCAGGGGGCTGCAGGGGGCGGCAGGGCAGCTGGGAGAGAAGAGTGAGAAAAATGTGAGAGACTCAGTTGTGCAGACACCAAGGTCAGTGAAGGAGGAGGGGGAGGAAGCCCAGAGAAGAGGTTCCCCCTCTTCTGCTCATGGAGGCAGTGTGGTGGGGCAGGCTGTCCCCCTGCAGCCAATAAAAGAGCACACTGGAGCAAATACCCATCCTGCAGCCTGCAGAGGTCCCGATGATGCAGCAGGTTGATGAGACCAGCAGCCTGCAGAGAGCTCATGCAGGAACAGGCTCCTGGCAGGAGCCACCACCTGTGGGAGACCCACACTGGAGCAGTTCTGGAAGATCTGCACCCTGTAGGAAAGACCCATGTTGAAGCAGTTTATGAAGGACTATAACCCATGGGCAGGACCCTATAATGGAGCAGGGGATGAGCATGAGGAGGAAGGAGCAGGAGACCTGAAGTGTTATGAACTGACTGCAACCCCATTCCCCATCCGTGTACACTGCTCAGATGGGAGGAGGTAGAGGAGTCAGGAGAGAAGTTGAGCCTAGACAGAACAGGTGGTGGTGCAAAGGTATGTTTAGTTTTGGTTTTGTTTCTTACTATCCTACCCTATTTTCAACTGGCAAAAAAAAAAATTAATCTTCCTCAAGTTGAGTCTATTTTGCCTGTGACAGTAATTGGTGAGAGGTCTCCCTCACTCAACCCACAAGCTTTTTCAGCTTATATTGTCCCCCTGTCCTGTTGAGAAGTGGGAGGGGGAGAGTGGCTGGGTGGGCACCTGGCAGCCAGCCAAGGTCAACCCACTGCAGTACTGAAAAATGAAAGAGTAGTTCTTATCAATATCCATGCTGATATACATCTGTGCAAAGCCTGTGCAGATAAATACAAAGTCAAACAGCTCTACAGTCTGGAGGACAATTTTAAGAAAGTAGTGACAAAGAAAAAGATACTGAGATAACCAGTTGATGGGTAATCAATTGACATTTCCTTCTGGCAAATACAATTTTTGGGAATGTCATGGTGGGTGTCTTATGTGTAAGCAGAACATAAGGATTGGAAGGTGCAAGTGTAGATACTGTGATTTCCTACTACATTTCCCTTCATGGCATTTGTGAAATCATTACTTGATGATGGTGTCTGTATATGGTGTTAATTCAAGAGAAAATAAAGATGGTTTTATTTCATTCTGTAGGTAAGTGTGGAATAAATTTCTTTAAGTATGAGCATCTTTAACATGCAGAAACTTCACAATATTCAATGGCCAGAGGTTAATATACAACAAATTCAGACAAATATTGAGGAATACATTTTGTAACACAGAGTAGCTAACAACTGAAATAGCTTTCCTGGTGAGGAAATCTGAATGAATTCTGTATCATCTGCAGTCTTTAAATAAAGGTGAGAACGTTTTCTAAAAAATTCTCTGGCTCGCCAGTTTCAAGTCTACAGCTTTTGCAAGTAGGTCAAGCTATGATGATTCCTTGTAGGCTTGAAATCTATGCTAATTCTTAAGAGGGATATTAAATGTGAGTGATAGGTTGTAAAAGCGGTTGCCAGGAAGACCAAGGAAAGTTAGGTACAATTTTACAGTAAGGTGCTTGCAGAGGTGAAAAAGGCAAACAGATTTGTTTCATAAACAGAGCTCTGCACCCAAACAAAATGTGTGGATTCTGTGCATGACTAGTGATTTCCTTTTAATGCATCTTATTCTGGGTGTTATCTTGTAAGACAAACCGGAAAGATTTTGGAGAAAACCAACAATTCCATAGGATAGTTTCTTTATTATTGAGGTATTTGAATTTAATAATGTGCATTGCATGTCTGAATGGTAACATTTTAGTAAATGTTTACAAATGGCAAGCAAAGACAAGAGTTCAGGATACTTCTTAGCCCATTCTTTCTGTATAATTACCCACACCCAAACCTGCTTTATAGGTAGGATCACTAGCATTTCACCATATCCAGATTTTTGGTATCTTCAGTTTTCATAATTCAAGTGAGATTTACTGGGGAAACCGCTCTAAAAAAGGGTGAAGCCACATGCTTATGACGAACCATATTGTACATATAGTCCCAGATTGTTATGACCATAGGTAGCCACTTACCTCCTTTCAGGCTGAAACTTTCACTGATTTTTGGATACATTTACAGAACGTTTTCAGTAGCTACATAAGAAATTGCTCATAAATGTGTCCAGCTCTGAATAACTAGCACAGTATTTCTCCCTGACCTTTTAGACAACAAGAAGCTGACTTTTATGCAGTTGCTGACAGCAGCAGCAAAAACCAGCAAAAACAAGGTGTCTACCATTCAACCTGAAGCAAATTTACAATTAAGTAATAACCCTAATAGGCTGTTGTGGCTGGCACGTTCAAATAGTTTTTTGCTTTCCAGTCTGTCTTCCATCAGAGTAACCATACATTCTTGTTACATTAACAATAATGCTCTGCTCCAGAAAGTAAGAGTGATTAATGATTGATTAGCCATTGTTCCATATGCTATCATGTGGTTCTTACTATGTTTCATTTTAAATGCAAGCTTTATTGCCAACAGTTTTGACCTGCTTTCCTCAAAGCTTGCCTTTGCACAGCAGGAATAGCAAGAAAAGCTGCCAGAGGAAGGCTAAATTTTTCACAGAGCACCTGTGCACACAAGAGCTGCACACCACTAGTCTGTCACAGGGCCAACCAAGTTGATCAGTACAGTTCCCCTTTTTTTTTAAGGACACTGTATTTTGCAGAAAAGCAGTGTCTGAGGTTTTACTGAATCTTTCTTCCAACCTTCTGCTATGCAGTCCCTAGTCTGGCAAATAGAAATGAGAGTTTTTCTCAGCTCATATGAGGGCTGTTCAGATTTGGGAGTCATGTATATTGCGAGTTAAGTTGACATCAAGTCCATTTTCAAGCTCTTCTGGTTCGATTCTTGCCTTCTCAGTCATACCACAGGTGTTAGCAGCCTACCTGGTCTAGCCAACTGTCGTCTCTCCTTTTCTGGATGGCATTTACAGGTGGCTCATTTTTCACCTCCATGCTGGAATAGAGGTTTCCTGGAACTGTTCTCTTTTCTCAGAGTAGAGCATGACAGCTCAAATGTTCCTAGAGCCTTTGTTAAATGGTTTTTGGATGGTCTCTTAAGAATAGGCAGAGCTGGATACTGATCAGGATGTCTTGCTCTACTAAGCTAAGATGCACGGGTGCAGCAACCTTAACCCTTTTTTCATTTTCTTCTTAGCTGCAGGGAAAAGGCATTGTGTTAAACCACAGCAATGTAGACTCAAATACAGGAGGAGTCTGGTGTAATTTTATGATAACTACCTTGATTCTCCCTCTTCTTGCCCCGGCCACCAGTTCTGCCTCTTAGCTAACCTGGCACCAAACCCCCATCCCCACATCCCTTAGAATACAGGGATTACTTCGAACAAGCAGAGCTGATGTTTTTCTTATGCAGTAAGTGGAGCAGCAGCTGGAGCAGCAGCAGGAGCCCACTCCTAGACAATGTTAACCCTGTAAAGCACATTCACCAAAAAGAGTCCTACATCATCATCAAATTATTTATCATTTATATTACATATCAGCTGATTTCCAATATCTTTTCCCCATCCAAAAAAAAAAATCAGAAATCTCTTACGTATGCGTTTACCCTGATTGTTGGGTCTTGGCTATGTGGGAGTCACTGGCAGAACGTACCACTACTTACGGAATTTTAAAAGGTACACTAGGGTTCTCATTGGATGGTTTTATGAAAATATGAAGCAGTGAATTGGTTTGCTTCTGATTATTCATTATTTGGCTCCTGTTGTGCATGAGGATAAAAGCTACTTTCCAAGTATGAAAACAGAACAGACCATTTTTGTATCAAATCGTTCATCTCCCTCCACAAAACCAAAAAGCTGTTTCCCTAGAAAAGTTGCAAAACAGACCGTCCAGCCGATTTAGGAAAATTGAGTTTTGCTTATAGCAAAATGTGACTAAATAATAAGTACGCATTTCTTTGCAGCAGCAGATAGAATGAAATCTCTTTCTGCTTTATGTTTGTGAATTGAAATAAATAGCTGTAAAGTTCTTAAGGCGAGGGGGGTGTTCACCTTCAGAAATATGTCTCCCTTCAAATCTTCATTAGATTCATTTTCTGTATATGGAGAAAAGAAATTGAAGTTTTGCTGATAACTAGCTTTTTCTGCATTTTGAGGTGTTTCTCTAGTCCCTTGTTACTAAACAGAATGACACATCACAGCACTACATGTAATCTTTTTTCTGCTTAGCCAGTTTGGCTAGCAGTACTGTACATTTTCAGCAGCTACATGACTATACTGTACTGTGTCTTCTTGTGTCCATGAGTTGTATCTTTCTAAAGCTCAGGAGTCTGATTCAAAACAAATGTTAAAATGCCCAGGCAACAACAATGGCAACCTGCAATATCTTCTGTGGTTCTTGATGAATTTGAGCCATGACTTCTGACTCCTACTACTTTGTGTGGGTGGTCATTTGACAAGTTATCTGCAGGGATATTACTAATACACTGATACTTTTATTTGAAGTCCAAGCCTATCAGTTAGAATGAAATCATTCTGAAGAACAAACATATTTTACAAGGACAGGGAAAACTTACTTTCAAATGAAATTGAGCCTCATGAAATCCACAGCTCTGGCAAATGTCTCCGATTGGCTGACCTACCCATCACCGTCAGTTTCTGTAGTGGGTTGAGGAAAACTATCAACAAAACACCTCATTCCCCTGAGCATCAAAATATCCCAGCTGCCAAAAATAGCCTCATTTTAATGACTGTATAACCTGCCAGAGTTTAAATGTGACTGTTAGCTACAACACTGTGGAGAAAACAATTGCTTTGATTTTTTGAGGAGCTGAGTACTCACAGTCCCCATGATATAATAGTCCTAATAACAAAATCAGGCTGCTATGGCCTTCAGTTGTCTACAAAGATCTACTCCAACTGAGGTCTCAACATCTGCATGTACATTAACTGTAGCAGTACTATTTCACCAAAGATAAAAGCCAACAGTCTACACATGGTAAAGTTTTTCTAAAAAGAGTAATATCTCCTCCCATTACAAGTAAAATCAGGTCTTAGTACAAGGCTGCAAAATGTTGTGTTCTCACTCTGCTTCTTTGAATGTTTTCTTATCAGATAGCTGGAAAAAATTGGATATTTTCAAGAAAGTTTTGATACAAAATGAGCATCTTTCTTCGACAAAGAATTTCCAAGCAACCAACTTCAATTTGTCATCTTTGCAAAATGATTACAAAATCCCAAACCCTCCTCGAAACTTGCACACGAACCTTTCTTTTTGTTCTGTAGTCCTTTGTATGAAAGCAGCCTTGCCTGCATTCCCCTCACTCTACATGATGCTGACTGAATCAAACCTGGAGTAAGAGCACCAAATTATGGTGCTAAACTGCTTGAGAAGAGCTCCAGCTAATGTCCCTGATGGTTGTTTTTTCAAGTTCCCATTCTGTATGGGGCAGCACTATGCATCATTCTGCCTAACCCACTTTATACTTGATTACCTTAAGCCTGTTTCCATAAAACTGAAATATTATGCACCACACTGTATTGAATGGGCTGGATGCACACTTATGGCTACACTTGAGAGAATGAAATAGGTAGACACTCTGTCCAGAATATAGTGCTCTATACTACCATAATGGAGAAAACAGATCAGTGTCGTAGAAACTCTGAGGCATTTCTGTCATGGAGAGGAATGGTTTTCATGGGGGTTGACTGATCTATCTGTCTCTGTACCTATTCGTATTTCTGTCTCCATTAATCTGTTTCCCAAGAGCTATGCATGTTCCGCCAGATGTGTTGCACAGATTGGAATCAGTGCTCTTATTGGCAAAATCTTTGGACCAGAAGCAGTTTAACAGTATACAATGAAGGACTCTCTCATAAGAAATGGAAATGTACTTTTTTTTATCTGTTTATCTCAGCTGGTATTTTACTATTTTGTTTTGAATTTATGAGCAAAATTTTGATTGAAATCTTAAAATTTACCTGAATTTCCTTCTGCCTGTGAAGGGACATAATTTCATTATTCTGCAGATTAAGTCATCATTATTCTTATTACAGCAATCAAATTCATGGTTGTACTATTCCAGTCCCAGTGTACTAATATTGGTAGAAAATTGGAACAGTACATCAATGACTCCTGCCCTTACAAAGAGGATTTCTGTCCTGACCAGCCACAGCCTAATAAAAAGGAAAGTTAAATGAATTATACACCTAATTACAAAAGTACAAAGCCAATTTCCTTCAGGGTAAGAAAGAGCATATATTTATGTCTCCAAGTGGACCCCAGTATATCTGGTTTAAGATACAAGCAATCTGAGCATTACCTGAGATCCCAGGCTACTCAAACTCTATGCTTTGGCTAAATTAGTAAGTGATTAATGTTTTCTGTGAAGAGGAAAATTCAGGGGAATCTCTGCTGCCTGCAGAGCTGCTCAGGTCTAATACTGACTGTAAGAGACCTAGCACTTTATCACTGCTGATCAAATACAATTTTCCTTCACTTGAGTGCAGCTAGACTCCCTTATGACTTCTGGAGAAGAAACAATACTTAAAATAGAAAACTTTTGTGAACAAGAAGAAGAATAGTCACTATCCTGTTTTGACTGTCTTTAATATATCAGTGAAAAAATTATTGTTATGGGAATGTTAAGATACAGGTTATGACATATTCATACTTTATGGAGAAGATAACAGATATGAAGAGAGATGAGTTAAACGAGGTCACATAAGTCTGTGTCAAATTTAGGTTTAGAGTTGGTATTCCCTGATGCATAATTCTGTACTTGAACTTTAAGAAATTCTCTGCTGTTCATGTTTGTAGATACTTGTTGCATATGCAAAACAGGTTTCAAACTTGTATTGTACACTTGTGCTCAGCTGTTTGGACATTCATTCACCTTACGACACAGCTCCACATGTACATTGTCCATACAGCATCTGCTGCCACACGATCTCATTCTCCCAAAGGACAGTCAAGTACTACATGTAACTACACACCATTGGAAAGTATCAACATGGCATTTGAATTTTCTACTTTTCAAGCAAAAATCCCCAATATTTTTCCAATTTAATGTCCTGGTTTCAGCTGCAATAGAGTTAATTTTCTTCTTAGTAGCTGGTGCAGTTTGGGATTTGGTGTGAGAACAGTGCTGATGGCACACTGATGGGTTTGGTTGCTGCTGGGTGACACTTATACCAATTCAAGGACTTTTCAGTTTCTCGGACCCTGCCAGCGAGAGGGCTGGAGGGGCACAGGGAATTGCGAGGGGGCACAGCCAGGACAGCTGACCCAAACTAGCCAAAGGGATATTCCATACCACATGACGTCATGCTCAGTATATAAACTAGGGAAGAAGGAAGGAGGGGACATTTGGCATTATGGTGTTTGTTTTCCCGAGTAACCATTATGTATGCTGGAGCCCTGCTTTCCTGGAGATGGCTGAACACCTGCCTGCCGATGGACAGTAGTGAATGAATTCCTTGTTTTGCTTTGCTTGTGTGTGTGGCTTTTGCTTTACCTATTAAACTCTCTTTTTCTCAACGCACGAGTTTTCTCACATTTACTCTCCCGCTCCTCTCCCCATCCCACTGTGAGGGGAGTGAGTGAACGGCTACGTGGGGCTCGGTTGCCAGCCAGGATTACACCACGACACTTAAAAGCAAAAGCAATGGGAAAAAAGGATATTTAAAATCCTCAGTTAAAGTAGGTAACCTGAATGGGAGCTAGATGCCTGCTCTTGCTATTAGTTAAAAAAAAGCTATAAAACTAGCACAGAAGAAAAAACAAAGGTAGACACATTGGCCAAAGGCTATGGTGCTAGCCAACTCTGCACTAGCCATGTGTAATTGCACCAGTATCGGGCATCTCCTAATCCCAGAAAAATACATTTTAAAGTAAGGACACATTTCTTTCTTTGACTTCATAAGGCAGGTGTTGGTTTCTTCCTCTCCTTTACAATGAGTGTGATCTGATCTTTGTATCTAGATCTGTCACAAGCTTCATTTGTGATCTTTCCTGTCTTTGTCTTCCCTGTAAAATGGAGATCACACATCTTATTTCATGGGAACTTTGTGCAAGTACAGATTTCATGTAAAAAATAAGAAAAAAGAAACCAACAAAATGGTTCTGGAAAGGAAATAATTTAATCTATTCTTACATTCTTCTAGGCTTAAACTTCTGGAGAGTCAATGTTGTCACAACTCCAGCAAAGAGGGAAGTCCTGTGTAGGTTGTGCAACCCCCTCTGCACTGCAGTGTTGTTTCCAGTAACTCTCACAACCCTTCATCCTTCATTCCCAATTGCTGACAGTGTCCTGGCTCCTATAGCCTGGTACCTGACCCTTTCCAGGGCTAGCATACTTGCTGGGAAGGAGGTGTAGCTTGTGGATACATGCAGCTCTATCCATACCAGCAGAATCCTCACCCATGCTGGTTTGGAGGTTTTCACAACATTACCAAGCATTCCTCATAACAAATATGACAATGATCTCACAGCTTTGGTAACAAATCTGGCCACATTGGAATAAATTCCCAAACCTGTGTTTATTCCTTTTTTTTTTTTTTTTTTAAAAAAAAAAAAAAGATAGAGATAAAAAGTTAAAGGTGGGGAAATACCACATATACAGCCACCTAGAAGTTATTCTCTTCTTTCCTCCTGTATAACACATAATCTTGGCAAAAGTATTCTTTCTTTTTTCTTTTTTTTTTTTTACAAATAGAATAATTTAGTCTTAATAGCGCCTATAAATGAGTAGAACTGACTCCTCCATGTGGAAAGGAAGCACTTGCCAGCACGGATGAATTCTTTCTAATGCTGTCAGTGATGCAGCTATATTAGTTCAAGACCAGACTGTCAAACTAAATTAGGGGCCAGAGCACTGAAAATGAAAAAGATACTGGCACATACCGCACAGTTTGGCTCAAATATGTGACATGTGAGCCAGGATGCGTAGTACATGAAAGATTCAGAAATGAAAATCTTCATCCTTAATGGTTGCATAGGGACACACTTTCACAGGGTTAAGCTGCACGACACCCATTAAAGTAAACAGAAGTTTAAAGCTTAAATCTTCTGTCCCAGTTTCAAGACTTTCCTCATTGTAGCATATACAGAGCATGAAATACCACATTTTCCCCTTATGACCTGCAGTTAACAGAATGAGGGGTTAATTCATATGGTTTGTTTTGCACCAACTGACTCACCTTCTTAACATCATACAAGCAATAAAAAACTGAATAGAGGACTTAATTTCTCAATTTTGGAGTTTACTCCTGTACTTTTCTGTTAAAAAAAGGAAAATAGAGAGGAATATAACTGAGCATCCCATTTAGTATCTCATATTGTTGCTGATGCATTTCTCTCCCTTTTTCAACAATTGTCATAAACCTTCTGGGTTTAGGGAGATTCAGGCTGGGGAGCAGAATGATGCTATCCCACAAGTTGCTTCTGCCATAAAAGGCAATAGTAAGAATGTTCAAAAGCTTTGAGACTGGATCAGGTTTCCTTGGCTTTTGTTCTGTTTGCATTAAAGGATTACAACCAAGTCTCACTAAAGCTAAGCACTCGTTTCTCCTTGCTTAGTAAAACATTATCTTGAGGAAACAGCAGGTATCTCCCACTGTATCGGTTTACCTATACCAGTGTCTGCTAGGCCACATTGTGAACTGTAAGCTACAATCCTTCATTAGTAGACTGTTTGGGAGAAGAGACTGACCTTTTTGTGCATGTGTGTGGTGCTGGGGTATTCCACAGTGGAATTTATACCCCAGTCAGGCTCCTGGGATGTGCTACTAGAATGAACAAACAGCTGTCTCAAAGTGTTTGTCCCCTGTGAGGCTGCATTTTGATGAAGGAGGGTCCAGAAGCATGCACTATGCATCATGCATATAGTACATGTAAGGGTGTACAAAGGCAGAGCACAAAGACAATTTTTGCCATCTCTGTTGCTGTTTCCTTGTTCCAAGCAACCAATACTTATAAAATATCCTTCATTCAGGATGCTCACAAAAGTTAGAAACATTGGAATTTTCTTTATTAATCAAATTAAAGTAAAGTATCTTCAGGTCTATATCACTGAGATATTAACATTTGAATGTCATGTTTTCCTCTGCATTTTCTTTTCTACAGATTTATTCCATAGATCCCCTTTTAGTTGACATTGTCCAGTCACCTGAGTGTTTACCTAAGTACTTTGTTAATTTCACTAGTATGGGATGTCTTCTTGTCTGAAGTGATCACCATATCGTGATCTCAGTGAATTTCTAGCTATTTGCATACTTTCCACAGATAACATAGTCCTGAGGAGCTGATCCACTCTACAACGATAAAAGGGTTATGCCCAAACCTGTTCCTGAAGCTGCTGAGACAGAGTATGCTTATGCCTCTAAGAGCAATGTGATACTTATTGTCATTTTTCTTCAAATCTTCCATCTGAAGAAACTCAACTGTCTAACATAGCTGTAAATGCTTCTGGTTTTATTCCTGATGTTGCATCTTCAAGTGAGATCTTCTATATGTTGTATGGTATATAAATAATTATGCATAAAGCCAACAAGAACACTGAAGTGTTACATTTCCATTATGCATTTTTCTTCATTTCTAGACACAGCCTTAAAATCTGTTACACCACATGCTGAGTTTCTGAAGTATTTTGCCTGGGCAGCACTCAAAACTTCATAAATGTCTGTAAATGTGCTAGAAACTGAATCTCAGATCTGATTGATCTAGACACATTTGCATTGTCTTTGAAGAAATGGGTTCCCGTAGATAAGTAATGATATTCTGAAAAATAAAATTAGCCATTCAGTTTTACAGCTGTGATGATGAGAGTTCAACAGTACACACAAGCACACAAGATGACAGGGAAACCTACCGAGTCTATTCAGCAGCAGCAAGCAAGCAGAGTTAAAAAGTAAAGGAGTGGCAAATTATTATATTCATATTAAAACCACGATAAGGCACTAACGTTTCCCTCACAATTTGTTCTAGAAGATTATTAACCTGCTTTAATAAGAATGCACTTTACGAATTCAATTAGTAATACTGTGGGAGTTCATGTACACATAATAGAGGCTTTTTAATGATATAGTGGACGTGAGAATTGTTCCCGCTAGGCCAAAATTTAGATTATCCAGTCGTAGGTCTCCATCTTGGACTAGCGTTACATGATTGAGTGGATATAATTTCATTACTACCAAAAGAGAGAGGTTCATCCCCCTTTCCACTCCAACTGGCTATTCCTTTCCTAACTGTACAGTGACCTCCTGCCTCCCATGTCTGTGCTTGCGTATGCATTTCGTCCTGTGATGCATCAGTTTAATTCACAATCTAACAAAAAATGAACTAGAATAAAGATCAAAGTGTTTTGCTGGGCGAATGAGTTTGATCTGTCTGTGAAGGTCTGATGAATACCAAAGTGGTCAGGAGCGAGAGGAGGAAGATAACAACACCCTTTTCTTCCTCCTCCTCACCAAATAGGTTTGTTCAGTTGCTTTTTGATAGCACAACATCCCACAACAGGTGCTTCGTCTAAGAATGGTCTGAAGTGTTTCAGAGAATGCTAATTAGATGTCTGGGTTCTTTACACAGCCAATACAGAGAGATGCAGCATGTGTACACAGTCGGGGGGTGGTCTGGACCAGACTTCTGACCTGTGCAGTATTGGCACAAGTGTTTTCTGCCCAGCATAGCAATACAGATTCAGCTTCTCTATGTTCTAACTGCAAAGGCAATTAAAAAAAAATCCAATGCAGATAGAATGTAATTTGTCTGTGTGTGATAAATGCTGTTAGGCTACTTCTGCAAATTCCAAGTACTTCGCCAGACTGTTGAGTCCTGAAGGTTGGTGATTGTGTAACAAGGAAAAGACAGATATGCACGACTAGAAAAAGTTATCCCTGAAAACAGAAGGAAAAGGCTGTAGAAAGAAGTTTAAGAATTGCAATTCAGTCCTTTCTGTTGTTTTTTAATGATCATGGTAAACTCATGATTTAGTGTTACCAGCACTTTTTATATGACTATATGGCCATATATCTGTGCGCCATGTGTTGGCTAATTTTCAGCTACCTGCCAACAGTAAATTTTGTAAAACCCTTAAGAGACTGTGGATATTTTTGCAATTATTTAGTTGTTCATAATAGTTTTCATAGAGAGAACTGAACATTTCTAAGGCTGAAAGCAAAATTCCATGTTTGTTTTTTCAGTGGCAGTGCAGGTTTAAGCAACTTCTGCTCTCAGCCCTTCCTGCCTGTCTCCACACCACCACATCCATGGTGCCAACACAGCTGTTTGTGCAGTCTGTGGTGAAAATGGGAACCATCTGACAAATTCTGGGGTGGCAGAGAGGAATCAAAATCAAAAGGAAACTTATAACAATGTGTGAATTAAGATGTATAAGAGACTGATCTTACACTGGGATATCTACAAGGTCTACGGCAGCTTTCTTAAGCTGACCTCAGCGGGCCTGAGGTCTAGGGAAGATTTTACAGTTTCTTATGAAATTTCAAAATGTGTCTCAAGAACTCTCTTATTTCTCTAAATCAAAAGCTCTTTCTTTATCTAGTGAACTTACTTTTAGCTATTTGCTGCTTGTAAGACTTTTTATGGAATAATCTTAAACTCATCTGAAAATCAATGTTCTTGAGGAGTATAGACAGATCCTTAAGTGCCAACTCTCCATCCCTCTTTTGCTTTTCCCTCAGGAAGCCAGTTGAATTGTAGCTAGATCATGTTTATATATATGCATATATATATGTACAGGTTTAGGCAAGGTGTACATATGTTGCTTACAACATTTTTGGAAGACATTATTTTTTATTCAGGTAAGGTTATGTCTTTTATGTTTTATGCTTCCCAGGGAGAGCAGAACATTAATAACAACATCCATGTTATTAAACACTTTTTTTATTCAAAGTATTTTATACTTGGACTGAGCTGAACACCCAATTTCCATAAAGACCCAAAGACACTGATGTCTCATCTGTCTGATTTGGCAGTTTGTCCAGTGCCTCAGTTTCTCCTTTTTTG